>NW_006443138.1:16202854-16227230 GCF_000325575.1 Pteropus alecto | reverse complement strand
CACGCTTTTAAAATCACATCATGTTTTTATTTCCTTTAAGACATTAATACAAATGTGTAACTCTTTAATTCACTTATTCACATTCTTGTGAATTATTTTTACTCCACTATAAACACCAGAAAGGTGGGGGACTTTATCTTGCTCAGTGCTTGAATTCCCAGAGCCTGGAACACAGAAAACAGTCAATAAGTGCTAGTTGGATGAAAGACTGGACGTGTTTTCAAAACGTGGGGTCAGGTGAATGAAGTAGTTGGTTGGCTCGAACACCTGCAGAACTCTACTGAGTGATGAAACAATACTACTTAGCATTTATTGAGCATTTACTAAGTGTCAGCATGAAACTAGACTGTTGTCTAACACCATACACCAAAATTAACTCAGAATGGATTAAGGACCTGAATATAAGACCGAAATCAATAAAATGTACAGAAGAAAACATAGTAACTAAACTCAAGGACCTTGGACTTAAAGAGCATTTTATGAATTTGACCTCAAAGGCAAGAAAAGTAAAAGCAAACATAAATGAATGGGACCATATCCAAATAAAAAGCTTCTGCTCAGCAAAAGAAACCATCAACAAGGTAAAGAGAGAACCATTCGAATGAGAAAACATATTTGCAAGCAACGCCACCAATAAGCGCCTAATATCCAAAATATAAAAAGAACTCTTACAACTCAATGACAACAAAAAAACAAATGATCCAATAAAAATATAGGCAGAAGATCTGAACAGACACTTCTCTCTAGAGGACACACAAATGGCCAACATATATATGAAAAGATGTTTGACATCACTAGCTATTAGGGAAATGCAAATCAAAACCACAATGAGATACCATCTCACACCTGTTAGAATAGCTATAATCAACAGAACAAGCAAAAACAAATACTAGAAAGGATACAGAGAAAAAGGAACCCTCATATGCTGCTGGTGGGACTGCAAATTGGTATAGCTACTATGGAAAAACAGTATGGAGTTTCCTCAAAAAACTAAGTATTGATCTACCATATGATCCAGCAATCTCTCCATGGGTATTTACCCCAAAGACTCGAAAACCTATATCCAAAAAGATATTTGCAAACCAATGTTCATAGCAGCATTATTCACAGTGGCCAGGACATGGAAGCAACCAAAGTGTCCTATGATAGATAATTGGCTAAAGAAGCTGTGGCGCATATATACAATGGAATATTACTCAGCCATAAGAAGAGATGAAATACTGCCATGTGCAACAACATGGATGGACCTCGAGATATTCATGCTAAGCAAAATAAGCCAGACTGAAAAAGCTTAAAAATCACATGATATCACTTATATGTGGGATATAAACCTAAAAGCAACAAATGAATGGGGCAAACAGACACTCAGGGACATGGACAATAGGCTAGTGATTACCAGAGGGTAGGGGTCGGGGGAAGGTGAAGTCGGTAAAGAAGATCAAATATATGGTAGCTGAAGGAAACTGGACTCTGGGTGGTAATCACACAATAGAATATATAGATGGTAAATTACAATGTACACCTGAAAATTATATAATTGTATTAACCAATGTTATCCCAAAAACTTTAAAAAAAAATTTCTTTAAGCTGAAAGCAAATAATATGAAGAGTAACTCAAAGACACACACACACACACACACACACACACACACACACACACACACACATGCACGGGTGCCAACAAAGGTAATTATGCGGATAGTCACAAAATAAAGTGTAATTGCATAGTACTTTTTCTCTTGACTGATTTGAAAAGCAATTGTGTAACACAACATGTAACACAATGATTATATTATTGAGAACATAATACACAGAAATGTTATATATTTGACAATTACCCCACAAAGAATGTGGATGGGAACAAAGTTATGTTAGAGTAAAAAATTGAAACCAGATAGTAGAAATAAAGAGAACCAGAAAGGGTTAGTTATGGATAACCATATACCAACAGATAAAATGAACTTATTTTTAGAAAGACACAAAAGTAAATCTGACACGAGAAGACATACATTACATAAAGTAATACTGTAATTATAACAATGTATTGTTTGGTTTGTAAAATATGTAGATATAATATGTATGACAATAACATCACGAAAATCTAAAGAGGAATTGGAACTATATAAACAATAAGCTTTAAAAAAAAGCTGTAAATGCCTATAATATAAAAGATCTCAAATCAATAACCTAATATTTCACCACTTTAGAAACTAGAAAAAAAGTAGGACAAATTAAACCCAAAGCAAGAAGAAAGAAAATAATAAACATAAAAGTAGAAATAAATGAAATAGAGATGAAAAGCTAGAGAAAATAAATTAAATCAAAATTTGGTTCTTTGAAAATATTAATAATATTGACAAGCTTAAATTACAAAAGTAAAGAATAAAAAGCAAGGCATTACTTTTGACCTTACAGAAATAAAGAGGATTACAAATATTGTGAATAACTATATACCAACAGACAAAATGAACTAATTTTTAGAAAGACACAAAACTAAATCTGACACGAGAAGACATAGAAATTCTAAATGAGCCTATAACAAGTAAAAAGATTGAATTAGTAATTTTAAAACTCTCAAAATAAAAGCTCAGGCCCAGATAGTTTCACTAGTGAATTCTATCAAAGATCCAAATAAAAATTATTATTAATTCTTTACAAAATCTTTCAAAAATTAGATAAGTTGGAAATACTTTCCAACTTATTCTATTAGTCTAGTATTACACTGGTACCAAAATTAGCCAAACTATCACAAGAAAATTACAGACTAATACCACTTATGAATATATTTGCAAAATTATTCAACAAAAATAGCAACACAAATCCAAAAATGTAATAAGAGGACTACACACTGTGACCAAGCAGAATTTACTTCAGGAATGCAAGTTTGAATTTACATCCCAAACTAATTAATATAATACATCACATTAATAGAATAAAAAATAATCGTCTGAAAAGCATTGGACAAAATTTAACTCCATTTCATGCTAAAAACACTCAACAAGCAAGGAATAAAAGAGAACTTCCACACCTAATAAAAGTCATCCATAAAACTCACAGTTCAAGTAGTACTTTATGATGTAAAAATGAATATTTTCACCCACCATCAGGAACCAGATAAGAATGACCAACTTTACCACTTTGTTTTAATATTGTACTGGAGATTTCAGCCCAAAAATTTAGGCAAGAAAAACAGGGATCTAAGTTGGAAATGTGAATAAAAGACATCTAACTTGAATAAGAAGTAAAACAATTTCTATTTGCAGATTCCATGGTCCTGTATATAGAAAATTCTAAAAAGTATATTAAAAGTTTATTAAAACTCATAAATGAGTTCAACAAGGCTGTAAGATACAAGATCAATTTTTAAAAAATTAATTCTATAAGTTAGCAGTGAACGTTATGTAAATGAAGTTAAGAAAATATTTTTGTTTATAATATTTTAATAAGAACAAAATGCTTAATTATAAATTTAACGAAAGGGTATAAGATTTGTACCATGAAAAATATGAAACATTGCTGAAATTTAAATGACTTAAATAAGTAAATACCTAGGTAAATAAATAAATAAATAAATAGAAAAACATCTTATTTTCACAGATTAGGAGACACTATCGTTAAGATGACAATACTCCCCAAATTCATCTGTAGATTCAATGCAATCTTTATCAAAATCCCTGTTTACTTCTTGGAAGAAATCTACAAGTTGATGTTACAATTCATGAATAAATTTGGGGGGCCAAGAATAGCCAAAGAATCTTTAAAAAAGTAAAAGAAAGTTAGAAGGCTTATACTTTCTGATTTCAACAGTTACCGCAAACTACAGTAATCAAGACAGTTATGCCAGTGATTCTTATGTAATTATAAACATATGGTCAATTTAGTTTTGAAAAGTGTGCCAAGAAAATTAAGTGGTGAAAAAAAAAGTCATTTCAACAAATGTCGCTGCGAAAATTCAATGACTACATACGAAATGAATGAAGTGGAATTCTTACTGTAAGTCATATGCAAAAAAACCCCAAAACCACAAAACAATACAATATAACACAACACAATGCAATGCAGTAATTTAAATAACTCAAAATTGATCATATAACTCAAATATAAAGACTAAAATTATAAAACTCTTAAAGAAAACAGGAGTCGATGTTAATGACCATAGATCAGACAATGGTTTCTTCGGTACTATATCAAAAGCACAAATGATAAAAAATAAATAAATAAATTGGACAACATTGTTTAAAACTTTTGTGCTTCAAGTCATACAATCAATAAAATAAAATAAAATAAATAAAATTCACTGAATGGAAAAACATTTGTAAATCAAATATCTGATAAAGTACACGTATCTAGATATTTACAAAAGTCTTAGTATTCAATAGCAAAAAGACAAATAACACAATTAAACATAGGCAAAAATTTTTTAATAGACGTTTTCTCCAAGAAAAGATATATTATAACCAATAAGTACATGAAATGATGTTCAACATCATTATGAAAATCAAATCAAAAGCATAATGTGATACCAATTTACACTCATTAAGTTGGCCATAATAAAAAAAGACAGACAATAACAAATTTAATGAGGATGCAGAGAAATTGGAACTCTAATACAGTATTGGTAAGAATGTAAAATGGTGTGTGTGGTTCCTTTGAAAAACATTTTGGCAGTTCCTCAAAAGCTAAATATAGTGCAAGTCCACTCCTAGATATATGCCCCCCCAAAATGAAAAGATATGTCCACACAAAAGCTTGTATATGAATGTTCATAACATCGTTAATTCATAATAGCCCAAGAATGGAAACAATCCAAATGTCTATCAACTGATAAATAGATAAATAAAATTTGGTCTATCTATATAATGGCCTATTACTCAGCAATTAAAAAAAAAATTAGGTACTGATACAGGCTATGACATGAATGACTTTTGAAAGGATAATTCCACTTATATGATATGATCAAAATAAGAAAATTTATAGAGACAGAATATAAATTAGTGGTTGCCCACAGCTGGAGTGGAAAAAAAGAGAATGGAGATTGGGAACAGGTTTTTTTTTTTTTTTAGAGTATATGAATTACATTGCAATAGAACTATTTGAAAACAAAAATAAATCACAATAATAAAAGAAATGATACAGGAGGTCTGGGACTTTCCAACGTTGAATAGGACAGTTATTGAGAATCATATGGTAGAAGTTGGTCTACCCTTGGTGTCTGGAGTCAAAAATAATAACAAATAAAACAAAACAAAAAAGGGCAGTTTTTCTTAGAAATATGCCAAAGGTGATTCTCCATTTGAAACAAATGAGAAAACTAAGGGAAATCTTTCCTAAGCCACAGATTTCAAAAATTTCTAAGCCCCCTTATTCAATGACCAAACTTGCTTACAAGAAAGTGTGAAAGCACCGAGTCCCAAAGATAAATAGATTAGGAAGGATTAAATTAAATTTAAAGGCCAGATGGGAAGGGATTAAAACAGCATGGTGACTGGAGCTGCTAGCAGTGTGAATTTCTAGACTTTGTAAGAAGGCAACAATAGTTCAAATATCAGTATGAGAAGACAGTATGAATAGATTCCCCCCCAAAAGAATACTATTTAGTAAAAAGTATTAGCTCCTCAATGAGAATTTTCTCCCAATTATATTTCTTACACACACACACACACACACACACACACACACACACACACACTCACACACACACATATATATATTTAACACCTACAGCACCTAGTATTCCTAGGTGGGAGCATCCAAGTACTAATCAGGCCCGACCTTGCTTAGTTTCCGAAATCAGATGAGATCAGGCACGTTCAGGGTGGGATGGCCATAGACTAAACATACATTTTAAATATAGGCTGGCATTGAGTGTCTGACATCCTATCATGGCTAAAATAAATGTTTTCTTCATTTCTTCTCCTTCCTTCAAAATACAACTGAGTTTCTGCTATGATGTATGGAAGTGATTTTTAACTCTGGCAGGACATTAAAATACTCTAAGCCAAGATGTTCTGCAGTAGGTGAATGGATAAAAAAAGTGGCATATTTATACATTGGAATTTTATTCAGCAATAAAACAATGAACTCTTAAACCCATGGAAAGACATGGAGGAACCTTGAATGCATAGTGCTAAGTGAAAGAAAGTCAGTTTGAAATGGCTATGTACTGTATTGTTCCAACTAAGGAATTTATGTGGAAAGGCAAAACTAAGTAGAGAGTAAGAAAAATCAGTAGTTGCCAGGGGTTCAGGTAGAAGGAAGAAGGAATGAATTGATAAAACACAGGAGATTTGAGGGGCAGTTAAATTATTCTGTATGTGGTGGTAGATATGCATCATCATACATTTGTCAAAACCCATAGAATGTATAACACAAAGTGATTGCCAATGTAAACTATGGACTTCAGTTAATAATAGTGTATTAAATTGGTAATTTATGTAGCAAATATATCACACTAATGCAAGATGTTAATATTGAGGGAAACTGAGGGAAAATGAGGGAGTATATGGGAACTCCTTGTACTTTCTGTTCAATTGTTCTGTAAACCAAAAACTGCTTTAAAAAATCTGTTTTTTAAAAAGGAAAAGAAAACCTGGGTAGACTTAAATAGACTCAAAATGGATTAAAGACTTATATGTAAAACCCCAAACCATAAAAATTCTAGAAGAAAACGTAGGCAGTGAACTGTATGATTTTACTAACAGGAATTTCTTTTCAGATATACCTCCTTGGGCAAGGGAAACAAAAGAAAAAATAAACAAATGGGACTACATCAATCTAAAAAGTTTTTGTGCAGCAAAGGAAACCATCAACAAAACAAAAAGACAACTGACTGGGAGAAGATATATTCACCAATGATACACCTGATAAGGATTTAATATTCAAAATATATAAAGAATTTATATATCGCAACAACAACAAAAACCAAACAATCCACTTAAAAAATGGACAGAAGACCTGAACAGATACCTGTCCAAAGAGGAAATACAGATGAAAAAATGCTCAAGGTCACTAGCCATCAGAGAAATGCAAATTAAAACCACATTGAGATATCACCTCATATCTATCAGAATGGCTATCATCAATAAATCAAAAAACAGCAAGTGTTGGTGAGAATACGGAGAAAAGGGAACCCTCATACATTTTTGGTGGGATTGCAAATTGGTACAGCTACTATGGAAAACAGTCTGGAGGTTTCTCAAAAAATTAAAAATGGATATACCTTTTGACCCAGCAATTGCACTTCTGGGTATTTATCCAAAGTAAACCAAAACAATAATTCGTAAAGATCTATGCACCCCAATATTCATGGCAGCACAATTTACAATAGCCAAGATATGGAAGCAACCTAAATGCCCATCAACAGATGATTGGATAAAGAAGTTATGGTTCAGATATACAATGGAATATTACTCAGCCATTAAAAAAAAATGAAATCCTACCATTTGCAATGACATGGATGGACCTAGAGGTTATTTTGCAGAGTGAAATAAGTCAGACAGAGAAAGATAAATACCATACGATTTCACTATATGAGGAATCTAAGGAACAAAAAGAACAACTAATCAAAAACAGACTCATAAATATAGTGAATAATTTGGTGACGAACAGAGGGGAGGAGTTTGGGGCCTGGGAGAAGGGGGCGAAGGGTTAAAGAAGTACAAATTAGTAGTTGATAGTTGGTCATGGGGATGGGGAGCACAGCAAAGAGAATGCAGTTAGCATTAATATAATGGCTAAGTGGAGGGCCAGGGGAGGGAGGGAGCAACTAGAGGGATCATTTTATGAACTATGCAGATGTCTAACCAATATAATGTATGCTTGAAACTAATTTAAATAAATAAATTTTAAAAAATGCATCAGCACAAATTCCTCCTTCAGAGATGCTGACTTAATTATTCTTGGGTGAGATACCAGAAACTTTAAGAGTATACCAGGTCATTGTAATATACAGCCAGGATTGAGAATTATTGGTTAATGACAACCCCAGGTATATTCTTGTAACATAATTTTACCAGAAAATGTCTAGGTATTGTGGTTTGGCTTGTTTTTAAAATTTGTCGGTAATAGTCTAGTGCTATGAAAATAATAATAGTGTCCTGTTAATGCTTTAATTTTTATTTATTTATTTATTTATTTTTTTTTTAGTGAGGCACATAAGAGACTTTGGCTGAGGTAATTTAAACTTTATTGGTGCTATGAAATTGATAGCTTTTCTAACAGATGAAAACTGATACTACTGCTGTAAGCATTAAGACCTCTTCTGGCAGTGATTAATGGGATAAGAAATTGGGGGAAATTTTAAATACATTAGGCTTTAAATTCTTTCATTTGAATAAGACATTTTGATTTTAAACATAAAATTTCTTTGGACTTTTTAAAAAATATTTTCCTGTGAAATAATGGAAGGGATTTGTATTCAAATAAAAAACATATTTTAGCTGTTGTTTTATCATTGGCATATCTTAAATGTTTTAATATTATAGCAGTAACTTTGCTGAGTTATAATGGATATGAATCGACATAAGTTGTATTGGGATATAGTAAAAGTATAACTTTGGATTTAGCAACCCTTGGAGTTAATTTATTTGATATATTAAAATAATTTTTGAGGGGTTATGCACTTTTTTGTGGGATATATTTTATCCATCAGAAGTTCAAAGATAGTCCAAAAAGGAATTATTGCTATTTTGGTTGAAGCCTCTTGAATATTGAAGCAGGATAATTCTGAGAAAAATGCCGATGTGCTCACCTGAGAGGAACAATCACAATCTAGGTTGACCATAAGTCAGATAATCAAGTACAATAGCTAAAACTGCAACTAGCTTGAGAGTTTGATTACGGTCAATCTTTTTTCTATGAAGTCTTCCCCAGAGAGAAGGTTCTCAAGATAGGCTGCACATTAGAGTCACCCGGGGAGCTATAAAAATACTCAATGATCTGGTAACACCCCAACTAATTAAATGAGAATATCAGAGATGAGACCAAATAGCACAGATAAGTAACAAGATTTATTGTTTGGTGAAATTGGAAGAACATGCTCAATGTGTGTACATCGCCCATTCTTTCATGCTTTCATTGTGAAATTTTCCTAAGTGCAGAGAGATGCATTATCTGTGCCTCTATGCTGTGACTTTTTGTTATGTACAGGTCTTTGTAGGTGAGATATACAGTATTCCTTCTAGGTCTGTGATTTGGTAGGTAAATCCAACAAATTTAGAATGAGTTATTAGAAGATCGCCCTTCACCAACTTAGCTTCCATCACTAGTTAAAGCTAACAATTTGATCTGTTACATTTCCAAGTTTGTCTCTCAATTGGTTCCAAAACTAGGGACCTAATTTATTAGCTCCATATAATCCTAACAAGTATTTCATCTGTGAAACACTTGAGAACCAGGGTACTCTCAAGGAAACCAGTCGTAGGAGATACAACTGGTTTCATATGTTTCGAAAGATTAATAAGGAGCCTCTGTCTACTTCTCTTATCCTCTCTGTTTTTGATATTCTAGTTCTCTCTTACTCTTGCTGTTTCTCTGGGAGTCTATGGTGTATATCAGCTTCATTCTCTTTTTCTTCAGATAGATTTAACTATGTCTTTATAACTCAAGGTGAGTCTAGGTTTCTATGACACTGGTTCGAACACGAGCTGAACAATACCTTATAACTGCAGGGACCAATACTAACAAACGAAGTCTCTGAATCAGAAAAAACAAATTTCCAAGAGAAAGAATAAGATTCAGTTATTTTGGAATGTATGCTCACTTTTGTCCCATCAGCTATGCTGACAAAGAAGTCACAGATGCATACGAGGGCAGCCTGCCCCTTCGTGTGATTCTAAGTCTGAGGATGCTTCTCAGGGAAGGTGGAAAAGCATCTCACAGAATTACCATCTTTATTCTGTTTTTATATTTATGCCAGGTCACCTATGTAACTTTCAATAAGTCATTGGAATCTTTCATCCTAAAACTGCAAAATTACCAAAATTCTCCTTGTAAGAATAAATGAGATTATTATATGCATCATTTTGAGGATTTTAGAAAAAGACCAATCATATTTTTAGGTAGTTCAATTGTACATATTAGTATTCAGGTGGAATACGACTAGTCATTTAAACTTCAAATATTGTTACTAATTTTTTAAATATAAAATGACTATTGGAAGTTGTATTACCTTGGGAAAGATAATAATCACAATCACAATCATGTTATTTCTGTAACAATTCTTTTTAAGCACTAATTATTGCTCTGCACACATTTATTTTTTTTTAAAAATCTTTAAGTGTGTTTTAACTGCACTCTTGAATATTTAATTTTGTTTAAAAATAGTCTCTGCTGAATTTTTCCTCTCTAGTGAACTATATAAAGTGGATTTTTGCTTTTCAAGAAAAATGTTGAGAATATAGCTCGTTAAGGAAAAACTGTTTCCTTTTTTCTTCCTTACATTCTCTTGAACTTTAGTTTTTAGATTCCTTTCATTTAGTTGTGCTTTAATGTTGTAGGACTTGAAAAATTTTTAGGGCCCGAAAGTACCTATTTTAGTTTCTCCTTCTATTTACCAATCATTGATTGAAAGCAGTACTTTTTTAAGTTGAAAAAGCATTGGACTTGAGTTTTGGAAGACCTGTATTTTATTCCATCTTTCTAACTAATGAACTATGTGACCCTGGGCTGGTGAGATTTCTGAACCTGTTTTCTTATCCGTGAAAAGAGGGAGTTAGAATATATTTTCTTTAATTTCCTTTCTAGGTCTGATATATTCTTCTATAAATGACTCTGTGGAATGATTCTTGGTTTACAATTATTATAGTAAACGATTACATGACCAGAGAATAATATTTTAAAAAGTCTACCAAACACTTTCAGAGGTTCGCTGCCAATAAGAAAAGCTTATACCCCAAGAACTTGACAAAGAACCCTGAAAGGTGCTAGTATATCTGCTAATTCGTCTTGATTTATTCACATATGTGAACATTTGCTCCTGATCCAAATAGTCTCTGAGTTTACCTGAAAAATTAGAATGCCGTTGTGGCAAAAGTAGGGAGTGACACATGTGCCCAGAAACAAAGGACATGAGATTTGAAATTTGTGCAGTGAAGGATCTTTTCTGGGAAATCCTTTTCTGGGAAATAGAACAGAAAGAGTTGCCCCTCCCAGGGCTAGTACAGCTGAACACTAAACATTGAGAATTGCAGTGGAGAAATACTGCCTATTTCATTGATGAATGGAGCCATCAGGAGAATGAGAGGCTAATGCTCCAAAGTCCAAACTCTTCCATGGTATGTAAGTTATGGATTATATAGGGCAAAATCGCAAGACACCATGGATTAGGGGTTGTGTTAGGAGCTCATTGGTCAAAGGTGAGGTAAGAGTGATGAATTATTTCTTCAGAAATTAAAAACAACTCTGACGTCTTTTCTGGAGTCCCTCTGTTCAGTCTCATGGGAAAATAGTCAGGAGGTCATTCCATCTTAGGGCTTAGGAATTGAAACATAACTTAGGTCAAGATGTTAGCTTTAGCTTGCCAGAGGTTTCAGACCTTGTGACCATTAGGCAGATCCAGGCTACTGTCTTCTGTTGCCTTGGGAGGAAAGCTAGGTTTGTGAAGGGCATAGAGAGAGAAGGGCATATGATATCTAGAGCTAAAATTTAAAAGTAAATTTAAGCAAAGTTATAAGGACGCTTGATTTCAATCTGAAAATATGTCCCCCCACCCCCCGCCACCCACCCTAAGTTTAAAAAAGCTTCATGGTTGGGGTCTATTCTCAGTTTTATTCATTGATCATGTTATCTTTAATGTTTTCTTTGGGTCCTGGGCATATAAAGGAAGAAGAACACACAGGACATAGGCCTAGGCTCTGAACTGGTATAACGTCACGCTCATTGCATTTTATGGCTCAAAGCAAGTCACAAGACCAAGCCTAAAGGGAGATAGGCTCCTCTCTTGATGGGAGGAGCTGCGAAGTATTGAGGTCATTTTGAAATATATTCATCTTCGGTTTTCAATAAAATTGACAAATAATATGTACATTACAGGGTTTTCATGAGCATTGAGTAAAATACAGTGCTTGTCTCAGTGCCTGGCATAGAGCAGCCACTCGCTAGGTACCTCTTTATCAGCTGCACAGTTATTGTGTTTAGGTCATCAGGATATATAAATGTGTTTAGGTCATCAAGATAACCAAATCCTTTTACTTCTACTTCTATATTGTATTCTGTCTTCTCTAATTTGTTGCTATTGCCTTAATTGTAACCTCTTTCACTTCCCATCATGGTTATTTAAATAGCCTCTTGAATAATACATAATTAGCTGTTTCTTTTGAGAAATGACAAACTCCTTGAGGGCAGGGACCCTGACATTCTTATTTATAATTGCATATTCATTTCTTGATATAGCACATTGCTCACAGTAGAAGCTCTACAAATAATTGTTAAATGTATGACTAGAATATTAAACTCTGCATACAAAGAAAGTTATAGAAAATCCAAATCTTGGTACTCTGCTTTCTTATATTTCTCCCATGGCTCCCCATAGTGTTCAAAATAAAATTTAAGCTTCTTTGCTTAACCTATAAGACTGTCCAAGATCTGACTCTGCCTCTAACTTTATCTCTTACTCTTTCCAAACACGTAACCTATTTCCCAGCAATTTTTAGAATCTATCTTGATTTAATGAAAGATGTCCTTTTTACTGGAATAACCTGATCTCTCTTCTTCACCTGGCCTAACTCCTACATGTCTTTAAGAATTAGGTCAATAATTTTCTCCTCTGGGACATACTCCTTGACATTCCATCATTGGCCAAATATCACTCTTCTTGTTTCATAAGATACAATGGATATTCCTGTCACAACAATTATCAGCCTACAGAACAGGTGCTATATCTTTAACCTCCATATGACCAGCAAGTATTTGGCATATAGTAGATGCTTCATAATTATTATGTGAATAAATAAAGACAAGATGGCAGATGTGAAGGGTAGCTTTAATATTCAATGTCAGGAGTTTCATGATGTACTCCCATTTAAGCTTAAGGATGTGTATTTCTTTAATTATTAAAGTCTCATTAGAGTTTTCTTCCATTAAATGGACTAAATCGCCTTTCTTTGTGCTTAAAATAATTCTTGGCAGTGAGCTTAGTGTTACCGTATTCCCAGGTGACTATTGTCCTAACCTTTCTTTGCATCGAAGCTCGACTTCATTTCTCTGATTGCTTTAGTTGATTGAGCAGGTGGCTTATGGTGTTTTTTTGTTTTGGGGGGTTTTTTTGAACAATCTCAAAAGACGGACTAGCCCAAGTAAAGCTATGTTTGCACAATGCTAAACTACACATTTGGTAGTGACTAAATTATTTTGGCATCTTGAGCACGCAGCCAGTCTCAGCTTCTTCCATAACAATAATGATATTGTGTTATAAGTGCCTTCAGGAAAGAAGAGAAATCCAGTATCAATTTGGTAAGACTAATGTTTAGTGAATTCTGCTGCATATGCTTTTCAATAGAAAGAGAAAAATGATAGTTATACAAAGCATCATGTGAATCCTGTGTATGCCATTTGTGCATAAGTTAAAGTAACCCCAGGCGACAACTTATTCTTCTTTGATTTACTATTT
Organism: Pteropus alecto; assembly: GCF_000325575.1. Taxonomy (NCBI): domain Eukaryota; kingdom Metazoa; phylum Chordata; class Mammalia; order Chiroptera; family Pteropodidae; genus Pteropus; species Pteropus alecto. The sequence goes on along the minus strand of NW_006443138.1, from coordinate 16,213,624 downwards.
TTCTTAAAATGGAATACAAAGACATTCTAAATAATTTTAGGTCAACCAGTGCTTTTCTTTATTCCTTTCTTATAACCTAATTCTTCAAATTCTTAACTACTTGGAGGAAGAGAGACCAAAAAGTCGCACAATTTGATATAGAAAAATACAGCAAAATATCACCAATAATCAACAATTTGTGAAAAACTACATTTTCCTATTTCTTAAGAGTAAACTAGAGCTAACCATTAGCTAACCATTTCATTAATACATTTGATAATATCAGAAGATAAATGGACTTTTTTTTGAAAAAAAATTCATTCTTATTTTTTTTGTAATGTTACCTAAGATTGAGCATGTACTTTCATTACAAATTAATATCAGTATCAATTAATTCTTCTTACTGTACTAAATAATAACCAACATATTTAAAAGGCACTTAGGATAAAAACCAACATCCTCTTCATGCAGGTGAGAAAACTGAGGTCCAAAGAAGGATAAGTCATACTACTACCTAATGCAATAATTAAACCAGGTGCTAAGACTTCAGTCTCTTCTCTTTCTTTTCCTTCTACTACATCGCTATAATTTTTATTCTACTTGTTCTTTTGGTGTTATCTTTCTAAATGCTTATTTATAAAAAAAATTGTTTTAAAGGTGTCTATACATTAAAAAAGGAATGAGATTTTTAGCTTAATAGAAATGGTTTGAGACAGATTCATTTAAAGATGCAAGGTAATTATTATCCAGTCCTAATTTCATAAAGTTCTTTTGACTCTATTTACTCTATTAAACAAAAATAAATTAATATTTAATTAATATTGCTATAAAAATTATGTCTTATTCAGGTTATTTTGAGATATATGCCATAGGCAAGATATATGTCAGAAGTAAAATGTATCATTATATATTTAATTTGTATTTAAATTTATTTTTACTTGATGCCTAGGAATTGCTTGAAAGTGTTCTAAAGCATTATTTTGTTTCTGCTTATGATATCTTATTATGCTGCATTCAGATGTTATAAATCTATATACAGAAATACAGATATTTTTATGATCAGCCTAACTTTGCATTTCTGGCTAGATCAATATTCATGAAATATGTCTGTATAGTATTAAATAATGGTTGAGTTTCTTTTTCTTTTAAATTAAACCCTTTGTACACATGTCAAGACGCTGTAATGTATATGAATTCTGTATAGTTCTATATTTATAAATCTATGAAAAAACCTTGCAAAGTTTTATGTACTAAATTATGGTCTCGATGAATAAGAATACCAGTATTCTTGTATATGTCATGATAAAAATGGTACATATGTAACTATATATATCAGTATTTATTTTAAGATCTTATTCATTTAATATCGCTTAACTTTTCTTCACTTTATGATGTACCTACTCCTTTTAAGATCTCATTGTCAAAGAACAGTTTCTTAACTTTCAAAACATGTCACAGCTCTTATGAATTAGATGTTTATAATGTTATAAGGAATGGATATCATAATTTTTATTAGGGAAGAAATAAAAAGGAAAGAATATTTTCTAAAAATACGTTTTCTCAGCTAGTATTGTCAAAATAGGTGAGACTAGATCTCAGGTTTCTTGACTTTCTGTTTTACTATAAGTTATACCGGAAATGTATCTTTTTTTCTAATGAAAACAGAGAACAGTGAAAACATGTTTAGATTAACTTTCATAGCTACACATTCTCAAACTAACTGTTTATTAATTAAGAGTGAAATGATAATTAGCATTTGAGTTTGTTTCGGTGTGTGTATGTATATGTGTGTTGAGTTGGGAAAGCAGGATGAAGATAACGGAAAGGGTGAGAATGTTTCTGGAAGAGCATGAGTGTATTTAATAGGGCTGCAATTCGCCTAACCTTAGGAGAACAGGAAAGAGATTACCAAGGTAGGTGACCAAGACTGAACAAGTGGCAATAGAAAGCACTGAAAAAGAAATCAGCCTAAAAAAAAAAAAAATGAAAATCCTTAAATAAGTAACAGAGACCCAGTTCAATCTGGCTTAAGCAAGAATTCTTATTATAAAACATCCTAGAAACAGATCTAATTTCAGGCCAACTAAATCCAAGGTTTTGATTCTTCTAGTGCCATCTAGATTTTTCTCTCCCTCTGTCTCTCAGCTCTGTTCTTGGTGGTGTTTTACAAGCCTGACACTTAGGAGTGAGACCTGTAAAAGAAATATTGATTTAGGTATCATCACCCGATAATTGCGAATTGTATCATTGGGAAAGGATGAAATCACCCAGGAGAGAGTCCTAGAGTATGAAGACAAGAAGACCTTGAACAGAATCTTGATAAACACCAACAGTTACAGTCAAGGAAAAAAAGAGCCTGACAAGGAGGCTGAGAAGGAACCACTTGAAAATGAAGAACACCAGGAACACAGAGGCCATGGGAAAGTTGAGTATGTCATACACATCATCTGGATAACTGACTTATAACAATTTCTCCTTTTTCAGAAATAGTCTCTATCCTCAGGAATGGCCACCAGGATCATATGACTGACTTCTGGCCTCATTTGAATGTTTCAGGTGGGTCCAGTTGAGACAAGCTGGTCCATTATATTCCTGTTTTTAAGAAATTAAAACTTAGAACTGAGAGACACAGAAGCCATATATGGCAGCTTTGTTGAAGCAACAAAAAAAATAAATAAAAATAAAACCACAGACATATCACCAAGTACAGGAGTATAAAGAGTCTCATGGCAGAAAGGAAAAAAAGTATCTATTGGGAAGACTGAGGAGGGAAATTATAAGAACTGGGAAAATTTTGTTTTGTTTTTAAGTTGTTAAAGATTTGACCATGTTTTGATGCATTTCCCTCTCCATTCTCATGCAATGAACTTGCTTCCTAAATGACAGAGAAAACAGAAAATTCCTCAATTCCTTGCTATCAAAGCTGCCGACTATCTGCACCTGTGTTCATTCCTTTGTCTTTCTTCACACAGTGTCCCAATGGGAAAAAGTGCCTCTCTGGTATATTACCTTACCATGATATTATAAGTAGTATCCAAAAATTAAATAACGATATGCGGGGGTCACTTTACTGTGAAATTAAGTCTGAGCCTGCACAGCTACCCATCCTGAGTTCCAGAGGTCTGTCTGCAAGATACAAATGCAGTTTGTTCTGGCTGATGTTTGGCTCCATATAACTGCTCCCTACTTTGGTTTAAATATGCATGAAGAAGCTTCTAGGATCTAAAGCTGACTGTGACTTCTAGCACTTTCAATTCCTAGAATATTCCCAGATTTTTTGCCCTTGGGAGATTGGGACTAAAAAATACTGATAACGCAAAAGTCTCTTCCAGTACCAGCAATTCTTCTGCCTGACTCTAACCCACTTCAGTATATTCTCTTCCTCTCAGGAAACAAAGGCTTTGATCTGCTCCAGTTCAAGTATAGAAGCTGGATGGATGACAGGAGCCTATTGCCAGATGTTACTGTATGTCATTTCTTTTGTCTTCTCAAACATTTTCTCTAAGATTATTTTATCCTCAATGACTAGCATAATGCTCAGTACATAATAGAATCTCAATATAATTTTGCAGAATATGTGAATGGATGAATAAATGAATAAACAGATAGGTAATTTGTACAAATTGGGAGGAGCCAGGATCCAGAGTATAAAAGGAAGAATAAATTTTAGAGAAGAATTTTTTCATTTAAAATCCCTCTGTTCTGCTGCAAAGATAATATGGATTCTGTCTCACACACTACAGAGAAGAAAGAAAATCAGATAATAGATATTTGGTGTTATTTTTAATTCTCAGAATGGTGTTCTGTGTGAATGGAGAATGATAATAATTGGGAATGTGTTTAAATTTTTATTTCTAATTTTCATTTCCAAGTAAATTAATTGAAGTGGTTTCATACAATTTTTTTATTTTGGAACAAATGGCATTATTAACGTAAGTTATCATGAGTTTAACAGATGCAAATTTTAAACTAAACATAACTATTAAAACAATATATCTTGGGTTTGAAAACAAAAGTGCTTTATTGACATTGCTACAATTATAATGTTACTGTTTGATCAACACCTTTAGATTTGTTTGAGAAAAATATATATACACAAGCTTTTAAAATATTCGTCTTTAGCTTTCTGCACATTTCTTCGTTAAAATAGGCAGAGAACAATTCCTATTCCCCAATTATCTTGGAAAATTAATCCAACACACACAGAAGCAACTCTCTAGAATGGCTTTGTTTTTATTGTGTATCTAATAAGTTCCCCTGGTTCTGAATTTTTTCATACTGTCTTGGTTTATATCTTGTTATTTCTAACTCTCTCCCCATCCTCCACTACCTCAAACACTGTTTCTGTTTGATAGGTCCTTTTTGATGAATTAAAAAAATGCAGATCCTTTTTCAGATTGTAAAGGTTTGGATATACTTCAATATTTAGGGAAATAGGGGATTCCTTAGAATAAACAGCTTATTTTTACTAATAGAGGTAATAATGATCATCGTTAGTTGGTGTCCTCCATAAAAACATAAAAATATATGTTAGCTTAGTAGCTGGTGTCTGAATAAAAGGCAATCCATGCTATGTGGTGCCAATCTGTGTTATTCTGTGGCAAAATATTTTGCAAATCTGTCTGCTAAGGTAACATGAGAGGAAAATCATATATACATTGAATTCTTAATTTTAGTGAAAAAAGTTCAGAAAACAGAATGCCAGTCTGTATGTTGGCTATTGTTGATTGCATTGCTCAGGAATTACAGAAAGAAATGAGCTCAAAATAAAATTAGTTGGTTTGTAAGCAGGAAATAATAGGATTAGATACCCCAGAAACTTTGAGCCTTAACATGTTGGTAGAGACAACTAATTTTAGAACCTAAACAGTAAAGATAACATTGAGAAACACTTTGAACAACAAAGACCGATTAAGCAATAAGAATTCATCTTACCATTATGCATATATCAGAATTGCTAAACTCCAAAACACTGACAACATCAAATGCTGGTGAGGATGTGGAGCAACAGGAACTCTTATTTATTGCTGGTGGGAATGCAAAATGATAAAGCCACTTTAAAAGACAGTTTGACAATTTTTTGCAAAGCTAAACAAAGTCTCCCCATATGGTTCAGCAATCCTGCTCCTATGTATGTACCCAAAGTCATTGAAAACTTATGTTCACACAAGAATCTGTATATGAAAGTTTATGGCAGTTTTATAGTAATTACCCAAAATTGGAAGTAATCAAGATGTCCTTCAATAGGTAAATGGGTGAACGGACTGTGGTATAGCCATACGATGCAATATTGTTCAATGATAGAGAGAAATGAGCTATTGTAAATATCGTGCAAATCACACTGGTAGGATAACTGGAAGAAAAATAAGTTTGGATTATCAAAACATAGACTTTGTAGTAAGGTGGGAAGAACTTGGACTTTGACGTCAGGTAGACTTGGGTCTAATTCAGGTTTTATTACTATGGGTCCCTGAAGAAGTTTTGTTAACCCCTCTGAGTTTTGATTTAGTTATCTGCAAGTGGGATTAATGATTTATAGCTCATAGTTTTACCGTGATGATTAACTAAGATAATGTGTGCAAAGAGCTTGTAAAAACTCAATAACTGTTAACTACTTTCATACTAGTGATATTTATAAACCATTGACATTGCTTGATTAAATAGTGGGTCAAATGAGAAAGTAAATGTAGAGAGACATATAGATCTTGGTTCAATTCTATATGTTTTCTTTTGTACAAATGAGTAACTTTTTCTTTATATTCAGTCATAATTAATAGATGTTTACTAAGCAATTAATTTAAGTATCATATAAGATTAAAGTATATACATTTAAAATATATATAATTCTTTTCTTCAAGATGCTTAGAAGAAAGATCAGAGGGCAATTATTTATATATTTAAAAACAAACATAGCAGTGTCAAAAAGTAAATGCTAATTGGCAATTGAGGCCAGGTTACTATGATCTGAGAATTCTGGAAAAATTTAAGTGGAAAATGGAGAATTTTATTTTAGAAGAGGAAAATGGGTTAAATACACGAGTATGTGGAATCAGATCATGGGACAGGAGGAAGTGACCGATGTTGAGTGTTTACTATGTTTCAGGTACTATCTAAATTTAAGTTTGGGTGGTGAACACACAATGCAATATACCTATGATATATTATTGAATTGTACACTTGAAACCTATATAATTTTATTAACCAATGTCACCCCAATAAATGTAATAAAAAAATAAATTAAAAAAATAAAGACAGCATGGCATGGGAAAAAAATAAAGAAAAAATAAAAATGAAGAAAATAAAATTAACTAATGGTTACCAGAGGGGAGGGGGAAGGGGGAAAAACTTGTAAAAAAAAATAATAAATAATAAATAATAAAATGTTAAAAAATAAACAAATAAATAAAATAAAAAGAAACTAAACTAAATTAAATTAAATTAAAATATCAAAATATATAGATAAATTTTGATGTAGTATTTTCATACAAACAAATGGAGAGGGGAGAGAGAGAGAGCTTTATTTCAACTCTTAAAAGTAGCTATTATTAACTCAGTTTTACAGGTAAATTGAGAATCATTCCATTGAGGAACTTGTCCAGATTCTTAAAACCAGTAGGTAGAGAAGTGTGACAATGGGCCCATGATCATGAAATTCACTGATCTTACCATGTTTCCCATCATCTTGAAGCAATTGGCATAATAGAACAGTGGAGTAGCCTTTTGAAGTCTTAGAGTGCCAGCTAAGCGGCAAGAGCATCCAGGGGTTGGGCAATGTTCTCCAGAAGGTTATATATGCTCTGAATCAACATCCAATATATGGTTCTATTTTTTCCATAGCCACAATTTATAAGTCCAGGAATCAAGAGATGGAAACGAGAGTTGCACCACTCACTATTACCTCTAGTTGCAAAATTTGGGACTTTTTATGGCTCTGAATTAACAGGAAGGGTAGGCAGTTATTGTACTGGCTGGGGTACTGGCCAGTACAATAGTAGTACAAGAGTAGGCAGTTATTGCACTGGCTTGCTAGAACAGTGTCTTGAGTAATCAGAAGAGTATTAGGATGTGTGCTGGTAAATATGAACAACCAGCTCTCTGGGAGAAAGCCTTGATTTATAGCATTTGCCAATTTTTTATGGTGTAAATTCACCTTCTTCCAAATTTTTATTGTTCATTTTAACAGTGATTATGAATAGGTGAGATAAATTCATCTATTTAAAAGTTGTCATTTACCCAGAATTCTTTTCTGGAATTTTTTTAAAAACGTGTAAATACATCTGCCATTCCATCAACATTACTGGAACAATATTCATGCACCACCATTCTAGGGTGCAGCAATATGCATGCTCTCATTTTCTTTATTTTTAATTCTCTTCTTCATTCATTCAAAGTAGGAATAATAAAAATATAATTAAAAGCTATTATTTTTATTAAAAAGCACTAAGAGAATTGAAGGAAATAGTACCGTTAAATTCAGAGTCAGCTACATTTCAGCAGACCATAATTTAAATTGATTTGAAACAAAGCATCACAAGCTAATATGGGAAATCTTGATATGGAATATTGCTCATTTTTAATGTGATAAAATATTCATTTACCCCAAAATTAAAATGAACATCATGCTTTATGTTTTGTAAAATAGTACATTTCTAATAACTTTAGATGTTGGTCAAAATAATCTCTGATTTCACATTTTTGCATAGAGATTTTAACAATTTGGGGTAACTAACTGTAATGCTTTATTTTTATTTACTGATCACATTATATTGCAGATGCTGTTTGTGTCCTTGAAATAAGATAGTAAATCACATGAGTCTTAGAATTAGAATATTCTGGAAAGTTAATCTTATTATTTTATAATAGATTTTGAAAGAAAACATAAAGTATCTTTCACATGTGTTTCAGGAAGACAAGTAAAGAGAATGTTGGAATATGTCACAGGTTGAGCTACCTGAGAGGGGAATCCCAAGAAGAGATTTGCATGTGAAACTTAAGAAGTATTTCCACACTTATAGAAAAAAAGGCACAAAAGAAGGTTGGCCAAAGGGAGAAGTTGGACTGCGATGCAGTCTCGACAAAGGCTTCAGAAAATCCTGAAGGTGATATAACCCTTCAAAATTTTTCTGAAACAGGGCAAAAGTGTCAGGCTTTTATTAGCCTTGCATTGACTAGTCATGAAATGCAGGATGCTCTGGGCAGAGCCATGACTTGGGGTGAGGAGACTCTCTTCAACTATGGAAATTCTTGAAGGCTACCTGATGGTAAGTTTTATGCATCAACTTGACTAGGTTATAGTTCCCAGTTATGCAGTCAAACACTAATATAGGTGTTGCTGTGAAGGTAATGTTGGTTGACTGTAAACAAGGAAGATTATCCTGGATCATCCTAGATAATCTGGTTGACCCTGGTTCAATAAACTGAAAGGCCTTAGGAAAAGTCTTCCTTGAGAAAGAAGAAACTACTTGTAAAGAGAAGCTTTAGATTGTGCCCAGAAGGTCCAGCCTGCTCTTCTTGATAGCCTGTTCTACATATTTCAGACTTACCTTATAAGCTCCTATAATTGTGCCATCCAATTTCTTGCAATATTCTCTTCATATATATATCCCACTGGTTGTTTCTCTGAACCTTAACTGATACAGGCTGACAACTGAGAATTATCTCCTAACGAAATGCCCGGTAGCTGATTGATTAATCCTTCAGTCCATAATGGGTATCGAAGCTGCACGTCACAGTGTTCACTACGGGGTAGTTAAATTATTTCTTGTTCTCTACTTTTCACATTCAAATTTATACTTATTGCCACATACCAGACAGAGAAAGATGGGGGAAAACTGAGAACAGCTATTATGCTATTGTGCTAGAGATGACTCTCATATTCAGGACAAAGAAATCCCATTTAGGCAGTCTTCAACTCATGTTAATTGAAAGTCTTGGGCCAAGCTAGTTTTGGGTGCTGCTTAACCCAAGGATTCCTTTTGGGATAAATTTTTGGATTCCTGTCCTTTATCTTTCACCTCTGCTTCTGTCTAGATTAACAACCTTCTCAACACTTGGATCCTCCACTGCTCGGGACTTCATAATCCTCACTCATACAGGCACGAATGATGTAAACAAACAAACAAAAAAACAACCTGCATATCAAGCATTCTGATATTAAAAGTAGAATTAAGTTTTAGTTCTCATATTTGGATGATAAGACTAAACTTGAAGTCATCACTATGAGTAAGGAAGACAGAATATGCTGACTGGCCAACAAATTCTGGGTCATTAGCCTCCCACTGAAGATAGAAGTTTTCAATTTCACATGAGGGAAGAGGGTGAAGCCTTGCAGGGAGGTGATAGTGAGTATCTGTTTACAGCTGGAACAATCATAAAGATAAACGAGAAAAACATTCACTTTAGGATAAAATGACGAGGAAGTTTGTTTTAGCCTGGACTCTGGGAAGAAAAAAAAAAAGCCCCTTCTTATTAAATAAGTAAATAAGTACTTATTAAATAAGTATGTTTAAAATAAAGGCACAATAAAAAGTCAAAAGATAAGAAGTGATAATGTTTTATGAAAATGGTTAGAAATTTAAAAGATAAAATAAAACATGGAATTAAAGTATATAGATATAAAAATAAAAGCCTAGCTAATGGGTTAAATATCATTTAGTCACAAGATAAAATTAGTAAAATAAAAAATAGTTTGAAGGGAATTCAAATGTAGCACTGAGAATTAAAGAGAGAAAATCTGAGAAATTAATATAGAGAGAGGACTCGACATATATTGAATAAGAATTAGAGAAATATAAACTAAATGGAATGAGAACAGTGATATTTGAAGAGATAAAGGCTTACCCTTCCCTAGTATTGACAAAAGACATCAATCTTTGCATTCAAGAAGCACAATGGGTTCCTGAGGAGAATAAACGAAATATAAGCCCACTTAGACGTATCGTAGTGAAAATGGAGAGTACCAAAAACAGACATCTTAAAATCAGCTGGAGGCAAAAGTCAGATCAGGTACAAATGAATGGTCATTTTTAAAAGTAGATTTTTCTTCTTAAAATTAAAAGTCAAAAGAAAGTAAAATAATTAGCTTCAATGTATATAGAGAAAAATATTGTTGACCTAAAAGTGCATTCAGTGGTGTGCTGAAGCTGCTACTGGCTTGCAACTGTAAGTTGTTAAACCTTTGGCAGCTTCATATCTGGGCCACATAAGAGCAAAGGAAATTCCCAGGGACAATAAACAAATACAGCCTCAGTGATATTAGCTAAGAATTTGTCTGAATTGCTAAAAGACTATCTCAAGTTCCAGAAGTTCAATATAACTTAAGTAGGGAAAAGAAAAAGAAACTCATCTGCAGACACATCACAGTGAAAATTTAGAACACGAAAGGCAAAGAAAAAAAATCATAAATGAAGCTGGAGGAATAAAAAGAGGAAAACTAATGTTAATCTCTCAACAATGTTTTCTATATCAATAATGAGAGTCATAAGACAGTGGAATAATAACTTTAAAGAGATACAATTTATAATGTATACAATTTATAATGTATTAGTATTTTAGCTAACCCTATTTAAAAATAGTATATTTTAATATGAATTAAGAGGAAACATTTTATATATTTTTTAAATCAAAATAAATTATACATGATTATCTTTTCATATTACACTAAGCCTTTTTTCATCTTACAATTTTTCATATTATATAAGCTTTTTTTGGATTTTAAAAGTTATTTTCCCCTCTATAAAATATGTTGGCTTAGTTTTTGATTTCTCTTTTACACATATATAATATATATAG
>NW_006443138.1:16193084-16202796 GCF_000325575.1 Pteropus alecto | reverse complement strand
TATTAGGTTACTTTGTAGAAAATATATATAATATATGTATATATTACATGTATGATATATATCATAAGAAATCTGACTCAGAATTTAAAAGTAAATATAATCTTAAATTTTCTGTAAATTTTTATATTTTATTATGGAAGTTATAAAAGTTACCACAATATAATTATATTTTGATTAAAAAGAAGTAAATGAGGTACAAAGGGAATGATAAAAAATTGAGTTAATCTTTTTTTTATCAAGTCCTTAGATCATCTGGAAGTACATAAGCAATGTGAGTTTACAGGCTAGAAAAGATATTTATTACTTCAAGGGAATTTGGCCTATTTGAAATCCTAACTCCTTATGAAAGTTTCTCTGTACCTATAACTTTTGACCAATTTGTCAATCTGGTAATTAGACTGATTCATCCCACAGAGTCAATTTTGATGAGCACTATGAACAACCTTGAGCTGACTTCTTTTCTTACCCCATTTCCTTTTGTAGCTCAACCTTCACTCTTTGTAATATTTTAAAGGGATTAACTATATATATTTTATGATCATTTGTGACCAATCTTTTGGTTAAAATGTTATATAAAAAGAATTCGATGAATATAAAACCATTTGATAAATATAAAACCAATGCACCAAATTCACATTTCTATCCTCTTTTCCCTGAAAAATCTAGAACATGAATTCTTCAGTGTTTATCTGAACTTCATTACTTAAACACTTAAAAATTAGTTTTTTGGGGGAAAGGTAAGATGAATTTTACCTATAAAAATCTTTGATTAGGATTTCATCCTACCCCAGGCTTAGCCAAACATAAAAATTATAATAGTATATAACTTATTCCTATTTTTAAAGATGATCATAAAATGCTTAAATTTTAATTAAATTAAAACATATTGTTTCTGAAATAGGTTTAGCTAAAATACAAATTATTAGATATCTTGACAAATGTCAGTGGATGTAGAAGAGTAGTATTATATAAGGAAAGTTTTGGAGGCTATATTTTATATGAGAAATGTTTGGAAAAGAGTAAAGCTGTTTTGTTTGGAGAAGAAATTAATAAAAGTAGACACAATAACTATCATCAAAGATTTGAGAGCATTCAAATAGAGTGCTCTTTTGAAAGAGAAATTAGTGTAAATTATGAGAAGACAAATTTTAGTTTGCTTTGTAGAAAACCTTTTTAATAACCACTCATTAAAATCAAAATGAATAATTTATGTGTGCTGGATATCTGAGAATATAACATAAAAATGATTCCTGAATTAGATGAATTTTGGAATTAGAGTATAGGAAGTATATATAGCAAGTATAATAATTTTTAGTTTTGTTGAAGGAAAACAGAAATGTCAGAACGAGAATGTGGGACAAGAGAAAAAATTTTTTCTTAACATAGGAAAAAAGAGCATGATTATATGTTAAGGAAGATAATTCAAGAGAAAAAGGAGACAGAGAATGAAAGGGAATTTGTGAGAATAAAACTCAGTACTATGAAAAAAAAAGATGGGATGTAGGACACTAATGGCAGATAAATCTTTTATAAAAGTGCAAGTTGTTCATTTCTTGTAGTGTGAGGTGAGGCAGAGAAAATAAGTATAATACAGTAGATTGAAGTATATCATGGTGAGAGAATGAAAAGTTTCTAATATCATCTGAAAATATCTCTCAACTTCCAATTCTCTGAAAATTCTGAAAAACTCTCATTTTTAAACATATTTTTTTATTTCACTAGAGAGGAATAAAAAAAGAACAGAAAAGATACCAATACTTACAGAATGTGTAATACATTCCAGGCACTCATTAGAAAGTTTACTTATGGTATCATATTTTATTCTCATAAAACTCCTGAAATAAAGACATTAGTGTGATTATTTTATAGATAACTATACTGAGAAGCAAAGAGGTGAAGTTATTTGCTTAAATGACACAGTGCTAGAAGTGACAAAGTCAGGATTTAAAACAAAGTCCTGGCTAATTTTAGAGTCATGTTTTTCTGTAACTCATTGCCTAAATAATTGAAAACCACATGCAAGAAACCTCATTCAATTTCATTTTAATAAAAAATTAATACTAATGTGTTTTTAAAATCTTTCCTAGCATGTGAATTTTATGGTAATGGTTTGAAGCAATTATTATAAGCTGCCTTTTCTGAAAAACTCTCATTTTTAAACATTTTTTTTTTATTTCACTAGAGAGGAATAAAAAAAGAACAGAAAAGATACCAATACTTACAGAATGTGTAATACATTCCAGGCACTCATTAGAAAGTTTACTTATGGTATCATATTTTATTCTCATAAAACTCCTGAAATAAAGACATTAGTGTGATTATTTTATAGATAACTATACTGAGAAGCAAAGAGGTGAAGTTATTTGCTTAAATGACACAGTGCTAGAAGTGACAAAGTCAGGATTTAAAACAAAGTCCTGGCTAACTTTAGAGTCATGTTTTTCTGTAACTCATTGCCTAAATAATTGAAAACCACATGCAAGAAACCTCATTCAATTTCATTTTAATAAAAAATTAATACTAATGTGTTTTTAAAATCTTTCCTAGCATGTGAATTTTATGGTAATGGTTTGAAGCAATTATTATAAGCTGCCTTTATTTTCAGTTTTTAAGGACTTAAGACCACATTGGCACTCTGGTAGTACTTAGACAATTCCTAAGAAACTGCACTTAGAAACTAGTATATATTTTTTTACAGTTCAAAATTGTCTTAATTGACTAACTCCTCCATTATACAATAACTCCTGCTTGTTCTATAATTCCGATGTCCAATAATTTTTTATAATTTTTAAAATTGACAGCACATCATATGTTTAATGTCAAAAACTCAGCACTACATTCACAAAGTTTTGAATTTCAGGTAAAATATCTTGCATTTAAAAAACAGTGCAGTGTCAGAAAGTAATCACTCATTGAATATCAGTAATTTCTTTTTATTTGTCTACAGTAGGAAACTCAATTGTGTGTTCCTCCATTCTATTAGTAACAAGGTCATTTATAAATCAACAGCTTAACTTTAACAAAAATTATAGACTGTGAATGATTGATTTTTTCCCCTTAAGTACATAACATAATTAGCTTCTCTGCCCTTTCTTCTGCAGTGTTAGCAGATATTTTATGCTGTTCATATATGGGAGACTCAAGAATACCTGAGAAATCTTTATAAATTGGAGAAAAGAAATCTCTATTCTACTTTGCTTAATTAGTATCAATACTAATAAATCTCAGTCAAAAAATCAGAAATATGTACATTATCAAAAGAAACTATGTTATACATACAGTTAGCTAAATCCAGAATAATTTTATTGGGAGTCAAAACTAAAACACAGAGAAGCATACTAATATTATATATAACTCTACCCGCCCCCCTTATTCTTTTTAACAATGGAAACAAGTAAACAAGCATTTGAAAATATTAGAAATGTTAAGGTTGATCAAAGGGAAGGTTTTTAGAAAAAGTGATATTACAGAATATATGTGTATATATGAGACAAGGAGTAAGCTATTGTTTTTTTAAAAAATAAGTCATAACTATTAGAAATATTTAAATAAATTATTTTATGCTGACACTATGAATGATACATTAAAAGGAATCTGGGTTATGCTGACTTTTTTAGAAAGCTTGGTTCTGGCTGTTTTTTTTTTTTTCATGGAATTAACAAACAGAAATAAAAAATTCTGATATTAATTCAGCAAACACTAATGCTAGGAACAGGGTAAGGCATATGTAGACATACACAAATATTTTAATCACTAATTCTCTCAACAACCTTGTCGCCCTTTTATAGAAGAAAAAATTCAGACTTATAAAGATGAAACATTTTGCACAGGGATAATAAACTTGCAATAAGGGTATGAGAATGAGAATAAAGTGGATCTTTTGATCCCATTATGATTTTTTTCTTTGGACAATTTATTTCAGTTTTATTTTTACTTGTAGAGCATGATCTTCCTCTATGTTTGGTCCCTACTCCTAAGATTTTGGTTACCATCAGTCTCACCTTCCAAGAGAGTTCCCTTCACTCTGTTTAAGCAGGAGTATCATAGCATGACCTCTGGTGTCATCATTTAGCCGTGCAGCACTAGGTCTTGCCCTTTGCATTTGCAGCCTAACCACTGATCAAAGACACGAAAGGAACCCCCACATAGACTTCTGGATCATCATCATCAGCCTTGAAATTAGCAGCCCTAACTCTATAATCTGTGATCCTTGGTTCAAGGAGACTGTGACTCATGTATCTTAGCTAGTTTTATAATTATTTATGGCAGAAGATAGGTCTAGTACCAAATTCTCCATCGTAGCTGGAAGTGAAAGTTCTTCTAAGAATTCTTTCCTTTGCTGAAGGGTATATATTGAATCAATTCTTAAAATTATAGACATTCTATGTGCATTGTAAGAGAAGGTAAATAAATATTACCTTTTGTAACTTATGCTATTTGCTGGAACCAAGATTTCCAACATAAAATAGAGCGTGGCAGGAATTAAAGTGAAAAAGCTAAGTAAAAACCCTGTAACCATGGAATTTATGGGAAATAGCAGTATGACCACCTTAATTTTTTCACTTTAAAAATGTACATATTCTCCAGGTCTATCAATTGAAAAGGCCCAGAAGCAATGAAAACATAACAGTATTGCTCTCTCCTGGCTCTCAAGTACCATCTCTAAATAGCATTTCCTGCTAAAAGGAAGGAAGCCTCCTTGAACATTTGACTGATTTCAAGACCAGGTTAGAAAATGTTCAAGAGGAGCCTGAGGTATAGTGCTATGCTAGAAAACTATAACAACTAATGAGGTGATACCAAAACCTCACAGGAGTTGTCACTAACTAAAGATGGGACAATGTGATTATCAAAAAAAAAAAAAAAAGGCTGAATTTGATCAGAATAGTGAGCATCAAAAACCATGAGTTTATTATAGCACTAAAAAAAAAAAAGGAGGGGAAGAAGAGAGAGAAAGAAAACTCAATGTAACAAAAAACCTTTGTGAATGAAGAAAGTTCTTTTATAGAGTAAGGAATAAATTCAGAAGGAATAACTTAATTAGAAAAATTACTGTTCTGCTGCCATGAACAAAAGAAATGATTTGGGCAGTGGTCAATAATGGATGCTAAAATCATTAGGTGAACCTTAATGGAGAGCTCTACAGTGAAGGCATCACAATGTCACCATCTAAAACTACCTATCAGTTGGTGTCACTGAAGCAAGACAACCAGACAATATGTTTCTCCAAAGAGATGCATCATCTATAAAATCTTTTTGTGAAAAAGAAAAAAAATACCTGAATTGACTCAAGTCTTTAAGAACTTCTATCCAGACTAACAAATACCTGAGAAAGAAATTCCAAGGTTGTAGAAGGTTTACATCTCAAAGGGGATAAGAAATGATTCTAATTTAAACTTTCTAAAATAAATGTTTTGAGAAGGAAGTTCAGAGGCCTATAGTCAGGAAGAAACTTGTCTAAAGTTAGGTCAAGCTGAGGGGAACATTAAGGAAAGGCTATCTTAGTAGACTATATCAATATAGTATTCTAGTTATAATGATTTTATAAAACAATTATGTACTTTGTACTTGATTCTTTCAAGGCATTTAGGAACATGTAACATTACTATTTTAAAGTCAGTCTTATATTTAACCTCTAGAAAATTTGGTTTAATTTATATTTTGATTTATTTTAAAGAATTATACTCCCGTAAAACCGAGGCTTCCATATAATAGGCAAAGGATCTGAAGACTGCATCCCAGAATGAGTAGGCAGCTCATCAGTTGTCATAGATAATAAGCAACTCAACTATTTAAAGAAGCGATAAACTTATCTACTATCTAGAAAGGAACTCTATACACCAGGGCTCCTTTCTGGGTGGGTTGGCATAACCATAAAATTTAAATTAAAGAACTATTACATTACTAAAAATTATTTCAAGCAATTCAGTGAAGAAAATCCAGAAGTATATTTTCTTACTTTTTTTTTCTGACTAATATGAAATTTACATTCCAAAAGACCTTAGACTCTCTTGACTTAAAACTTTATACCTGCTGCTTCTTGAGCTCTCTTGTTTTTTTATACTGGGTGAAAGTACACAGGAGAATATGTTGGTAAATATTTAAAGGAAATGGTTCTGTAAAATCCCTTGGAAATGGTAAGTGGAGAAAAATGAGTGATGTTTTCTTTAAAAAAAAGAACAAAATCTCTAGATATCTTTTCAAAGATATGACCAGAATGCTGGAATTGAAAACATTTGTAATAAATACTTTTTGCTTTTACAAAACAAAAGAATGACTATTTAGGTTCAGAAAAAAATATCTGCGAATCTCTGAGGATAAAAGAAGAACATCAACAAAGGAATATGATGAAAAGTTGTCAAATTGGAGAAAAGCGGCAATTTTCTAAAAATCCAGTCTATATCTCAATGAAGAGAAACTGAACATCAATATTGGAACAAGTCTATAGATAAAGCTTATATCATTTGTAGTTCTGAGTATGTCATCTATTTCCTGCACATACTCGACTGATGAAGTTGGCATTCAATAGTAAGACCAAAAAAATAGTGTTAATAAAACTATTTCTAGGAAAATCGAGTGTGGAAGACACAATATATTTCTGAATATGCCATAAGGGCTTAATAAATGGTTCAATTATTATTATTAGCCAAGATTTATTTTCAGTATTGGCATCTTAATAGAATTCTGTATAGCATTGTGTATGTAGTATAGCATTTTAGCCTATACTGTAGCACCAAATTTGGCATTTTACTAAATCTATCTGCCATTTCCCAGGTTGAAATATTTTATTAATAACTAGAAAGTAGAACAGTAATAATGTTAAGACACGGATCTTCATGATTAATTTATTGTCTTTTTTTTAAAAAGCAAGTGAATCTTCCAAAACTGCTGTAGTAACAGAAATATATTTACTTTGTTTTATGTCAACTGGGTGACTCCTCTCTGTACAATAGTGTAGTTCAAATACAGCTCAATTTACAATGCAAGCAAGAAGAAAAATAATCAAACAAGATACTAAAAATAGCGAACGATTACCTGTCAGATCCCTGAGTTTTCGATTGCTGTAGTAAAGTGACTCACTTCTACTTCATTCAGACAATAGCCGCAATCCAAATAGCAAATATAAAGGTATGGAGTATTTAAAAATTAAAGTTAGGTTTTAAATTCTGTGTTCTACTAATTGATGTTTGCGCATAATTTTTTAAGAAGGTGAATCTACATGATGTTATGAATAACTTTTAAAAATTCTCTGCTGGTGAAGAATTCAACACTGCGGCTTTATGTTTGGAATTCCAGTTAAACTCACATCTAAGCATAATGTAGTCTCTAAGACACTGCTTGGGATCCCAGAAGATCTTAAAAGACTTAGGCCAGAATGAGTGGGATAAGAATTACTCTGACGTCCGCAGGGTGTCCTGTAAGCTCCTTCATTGCCAAGAAGATAAAATTTTAAAAAGGAAAGACCACAGCTTTTGGTCAAGATATAAATGCAAAAAGAAAATTAAGAATTTTTACTTCTATAGCCACATTATTTAATTTACTTCATATTGTAATTATAATTTTTAAACTACATAATTCGTAATTTTAGTAATTTACTTAATTGACAGTAGGAAATAATCGATGCCAAATAAATCTGATGTTATTTAAGGCCAAGTGTCTTTTGAGATATATCAGATAAATCCTCCTGGAATCTACATTTCTGACATTCATGTCTACTGTGACTACGAAAGGCAGAAAAGCTTCATATTCCCCTACTTTCCAAAATTCTTTTAATTCCAATTTTTCTGTGCCAACTACCTATGACATTTATCTTCCAGATTTATAGTTAAGCAATTTGTCAGATATTTCTTCACTCCTGGCTCATAGAATGCAACCAGCTGTTTTCAATTTTTATCCTTTCCAAGTCTTTTGGCTCAGTGACAATATCTCACCTTAAAAGATTCGTTGGTATCTTGATATGAAATGATGAATAAGAAATTTCTTAGGAAATTTCAACATTCTCTATATACAGAAATTTTCAAAAATCACATTTTATTCATCTAATCTTTTAGATTGATTTGCATCTTCAACACAGTATATTATTATTATTATTATTTATGTCCACTCTGCCTGGAGTCCTTATGTCTTGGACCTAGTAATGCCTTAGCAGCCATTCTTTCTAATTGTCACTGATTCCTCAGCTCTGGTACATACAGCATCCTTGACCAATCTCTACCCAATGCCTCATTTCTGCTCTATATACTAACTGTTTGAGGATGTTGGCAGATCCATGCATTGCACAATTCTAGGGCCTGTTTAGTGTTCCTCTGGACTTGTGCACTGCAGGAAATAGAATCTCCATGTGAATAGGCAAGGGAAACAAACTTAAAATCTTATGAAAAGATTTGCTAAATACACCGATAATGTCATTATAGAATACTATATCTGACTATGACTACAAAGAAAGCCAAAGGAATATCCATTATTTCACACCACAGAAAAATGCTTCTGGAAAAGAAAAGGTAGTTATAGTTGCCCAGTAATGACAAAAATGACCAAAAGTACAATTTGTTTACAGATGACTTAGAGTAAGGAATTGCCTCATCATGCTCTTGAGAGTCAATTTTGAACATTTTCCATCCTAGAGTAAAATAAACACCGCTATGCTAACTGTTGTGAGTGTTTATCTTAATTTCTCTAATCTAGCTACATTTTTAAACATCTAAAAAGCCTAAATTAAATAAAAATCTATGGAAAATTTTAAAATTAAGATGACTAAATATGTTAATATTTTTAAAAGTGAGTTTAAAAATGTAGTCAATACGATCTGATCTTTGTTTTTAATTCAGTAACTCTTTAATAATCAGTTCATTTGATTTTTCTTCATAGAATTAAGATTCTCTACTTTTACTAGTCCTACATGACAAATTATAGGCAGGTCAGCAACTGAGTATCTGTGGCAAATCTCTTCACTGTGCTGTAACATCTTCATGTCCACACCGCTTTGTGATATAAAGGGGACGATAGATGGACTGGAAAGAGCACTAAGAAATGTAGATAATTTTGATGCCTTCTAGCTCAAAAAGTCTGGGGCCTAAGATTATAAATGAAATTACTTTGTTTAATTTCATTTGTCTAGACCATACTCTTTACATATCTATTCAGTGTATATATATTTGGCAATTATAATAAAATTAAGTTTTGAAGTAATTGCCATATCAGGCATATTGTAATATTTCATTGTAGGGAGTTTTACTTCATTTATAGAATGTTGCATTTTTCTGTCCATTGGCTACCTGTTCCACTCCCCCATTTTGCTTTCATAAAAAAAAATATTTATCAAAGTAATAAGAACATGCAGTTCAAAAATGCATAGCATTGAAAATCACTCTCTTCACTGCAGTCTTTAGTAGCAATCACTTCTTTTTCTCAGTTGTCTCTTCTAATATTTACCTGCATTTTTCTAAGTAACACGTTAATGACATTATTTTTTGTTTTTTGTTTTTTGTTTTTTGTTTTTTGTTTTATCTTTGTACATATATATTGACTTCCTTTTATGGCAGATAAAGATTTAGTTTTCTTGTATTCTTGCTATTCTCTTCCTTCCACTCGATATGGAAATCACAATTTTTAGTTAAATCTGTAATTAATATTATCATGGCTGCATAAATGTTGAGTGAACTCTATATTTGCTTTCTTGAATATCTTTTCATGAAATTAATAACTTTTAAAT
>NW_006443138.1:16160227-16193051 GCF_000325575.1 Pteropus alecto | reverse complement strand
TTCTCTGGTGAAAATCTATAATCACAAAGATGATAGGAGAATATGGAAGGGTAATGTTGAAGACACAAAGAAAAATTTAAAATGTTTAAAATCCATATTTTAGAGTTCTCTAGAGAAACGGAACAAATGTCATGTGTATATGTGTGTATATGTAAAATCTTTGATGCCTTCCATCTCAAAGGAATATATATAAAGGAATTGGCTCGCACAACTGTGGAGACTGGCAAGTCCAAATCTGTATTGAGGGCCAGCAAACTCAGCCCCCAGGAGAGGAGAGCCAGTGGTGTAGTTCCAGTCTGAAGGCCAGCAGGCAGAGACCCAAGAAAGCCAATGATGTAGATGAAATCCAGAGAAAGTCTGCTGGAGAATTCTCTCCTGCTCAGGGAGACCCATTTTTTTGTGTGTGTGCTATTTAGGCCTTAAACTCATTGGACGAAGCTCATCTACACTATGGAGGGCAATCTGGTTACTCACAGATTACTGATTTAAATGCTAATTACACCCAAAAATCACTCTCCAAGTTGATATAAAATTACCCTTCACATCCATGAGTTTGCAATTTACAAGTGCTGTATTTAAAATTACATCACAGCTTAACCAGATTTTCTCCTAATAGGCACATTAAAAAATTTTTTTTTGAGGAAAAAAATGATCTCCTTTCTATATCATTATTTATTTGAAATAATAATTGACTTAGTTAACATAAGCTACTCTAAGCTAAATATGGCTTGTTTTTTACCAGGGGATACAAAAGTTCAAATAAAGAGAGAACCTGAATTTTCAGTGACTAGAATAGAAGCAAGGGGAAGAAATAAACTATACATTTTTTTTAAACTTATGCTTCTGCCTATCTTTAGTATTCATTTAAAAAAAAAATGTTTGTTTGTTTTACCTTCCTACCTTTGTGCTGTACAATGTGGGGGTAATAGCCACATGTGGCTCTTATTTAAATTTAAATTAGTTAAAATACAATTATAAATTCCTTGGTCACACTAGCTTCTTCAAGTATTCAATAGCCACATGTGGTTACACTATTGCACAATGCAGATATAGTGCATTCATATCATCATGGAATGTTCTATTGAACAGCACTGCCTTAGACAAATAATGTAGAATTGTTAATTATGAACAAATATATTATTCCTGTCTTAAAAGGGGTTTGAAGTATGAGTTGGACTTGTAAAAACTGCTCGATCCTCTTTTCCATTAATAAAAGATATTTGAAATCTCAAACTAAATTTTACCTTTAAAACAATCCATTAGGATTTCTTGGTTGTTACAGCTCAACCTATAATAAAGGCCAAGACATGATAGAGAACATGATACATGAGAGGAAGAGCTTCATATTTGGGAATATGGCACATGAAGGGAGAGTGCTAGCCTGTCAGGGCAAGCAAAGTATTAGGTCCTGAAGATGTATGTCAAACATGTTAAGAAACTTAGTTTCAATCCCAAGAACAACTTAAAAAATATATTAAGATTTTTAGACATGGAGATAGCATAAACAGATTATATTCTTTAGAAGCAGCTCTCAGTTTTATGAAGAAAAAAAGCTAGAAAGAGGATAAGGTTTACAGTCAATCTTAACTGAATTTACAGTATTTTTTATTTGTTGCAATCTGAGTGTACTTGTACAAGTTTCTTAAGTTCTGTATCTCAGCTTCTCATTTGCAAAATGGAGCTAATAACACTTCACAAATTGTTAAGGTAAATAAATTGAATAAAATGCAAATGGTTCCTATTGAATATTTGGTTTCTATTGAACCAAATGATTCCTATTGAATATTTGGCATTTAATAGGAATTTT
This sequence comes from Pteropus alecto, assembly GCF_000325575.1. Taxonomy (NCBI): domain Eukaryota; kingdom Metazoa; phylum Chordata; class Mammalia; order Chiroptera; family Pteropodidae; genus Pteropus; species Pteropus alecto. The sequence continues at coordinate 16,191,244 of NW_006443138.1, read as the reverse complement.
GGAATTTTCTAGTCCATAGTTCTTCCCTTATTCACATATGTTTATATTGAAACTATCAAAGGATGTGAAAGAAATTACACAAGTTTATATTATATTTGATCTCATAGTTCAGGATGATTTATACATGGTTTAATATCTGGAAAGTCTGAGAAGTTTCAGATTAGGTAATAACTTGTCAGTCACCCAGTGACAGTTTTGAGTACAGCAACATCAGAATAGAAACGAACATTTAGTAGTCAAATAGAAGCAAACAGTGCAGATATACTGACCATGTAACTTATCAGCTATTCTGAGACCTATCAATACAGCATTAGATGTGACCATAATAAATGCAAAGGAGAAAATAGCTTTTGTCATATAATAAATGTTTTTTCAGTTAGTGTCATGGTTCACTGAGTAGCACAAATATTCACAGATGTGCTGTCAATCATTGAGAGATATATACAATTTATGTTTTCTACAATTTAAAATACATATTATGAATACACTTTTTGAGTCACTCATTTGGCTACAAAGCTTTTCTCCTAGATAGTTATAGAACTTGTTTGTTTGTTGCTTCATTCAGGTATTTACTCAAATGTCACCACTTCCAAGGGTATCTCCTTGATCATGTCATCTAAAGTAGCAGTTTTCCAAAGTTCTAAGTTTTACTCAAAAAGATCAAATTTATTTTTTGGCAATGAATACTGTCAGTTTTTTTCTTGAAGTAATGGGTCACTCCGTTTATTTATAAGTAAATGTCTGCCAATACCCATGCCTGAATAACCCTAATTTATCTGCTAGTTGTTCTTTAAGTAAAAATGTTGTTTCATAAAAAAAGACAGGTAGTTTTAGCTCTCAACTTAAGCAATGGTATAAGTTTTTTTTTTCTTGAGATAACCATGGTAGTTTAGCATGCAGCAAAAGTTCTTTATGTAAACTTCTCATTTAATTACATAGACTATTAAAAAGATGATCAAATTTTAATAAAATGAATAATTTTTACTCTTTCCTTAAGTATATTCTTAAGTGACACACTTTTTCTTTTGCAAGTACACTGCAGTAAAGATGCAATAATTAGTACAGTTTGATGGCACTGCTTTGATTAATATTAAGGCATCAATAGCTTTACATACCATTAGTTTTGCATTATCTAAATTGTTCACAACAATGAATTAATATACAGAATAATGTTAAAACAAGTGAAAAATTGATATTTTTATTATCGATATTTTTATTTATAATTATTATATTATAAAATCTAGGCTTTATACTCAAAATATTGAATGAAAAATGCTGAATAAAAATATGCATGTTAAAGAGAAAAATATAGGTTTACAGCTTTTTTTTAAATATTTTATACCTATATTAGAAGGAAATATAATTATATAAATTATTTTGAGTTATGAGATTACTATATTTGATGGCATTTTTATGAATTAGAAATACTTTATATAATGAATAATTTTCTAGAGAAATATAAGTTACCACAATGTGTCTAGTAGAAGAGATACATAACTAAAACCCTGAGGAAACCATTAACCGTGTAATTAAACATAACAATCCTTAATTTCTTTTACATGAGAAGAGAGCTTAATGGAATAGAACAGACAGTGTAGAAATGGACACATCATTTTCATCATCATCACCATACTAACATTTATTGAGGACTTACTATACGACAGGTACTGTCTTTAGCCCTTAATATGCCTTAACTTAAAATCGTTACAAAATTCCTGGCTATAAATGAAATAAAAACTAAAAATCAATAATACTAATAATTGGCTATTTTAAGTGATGAATAAAATTGATGAAAACTTTAGTCAGATTCATCAAGAAAAAAAGAGGGCCCAAATAAGTAATATCAGAAATAAAAGAGAAGTTATAGCCTAAACCAAAGAATACAAAAGATCATAGAATATGAATAACTAAGTGCCAACGAATTGGAAAACCTAGAAGAAATAGATAAATTCCTAGAAACATAAAATCTTCCAAGATCAAATCAGGAAGAAATAGAAAATCAGAACATACCAATTACTAGTAATGAAATTGAAGCAGTAAAAAAAAAAAAAAGAAAAAACCCTCAACGAATAAAAGTCCAGGACCAGATAGCTTCACAGGTGAATTATACCAAACATTTAAAGAATGAGCAATTCTTATTTTTACACTGTTTTTTAAAAAATTGAAGAGGAAGGAGTGCTTCTAAACTTGTTCTACAAGGTAAGCATTACCCCAGTACTGAAAATAGACAAGGATGCTACAAAAAAATTATGGACCACTATCCTTGAAACACATAGAAGCAAAAATTTTCAGTAAAATATTAGCAAACTGAATTCAACAATACATTAAAAGGAATATGCACCATGATCAAGTGGGATTTATTCCAGGAAAGTAAGGATGTTTCTTTATCCACAAATCTATCAACATAATATACCTCAATAACAAAACAAAAGTTAAAAATTATATGATCATTTCAGTAGATGCAGAAAAGACATATGACAAAATTCAACAGCCTTTTATGATATTCAACAAAGTGGTATAGAAAGAACACACTTCAACATAATTAAAACCATATATAACAAACTCAACTAACATCATACTTGACCAGGAACAAGACAAAAAAGTGCCCACTGTCATTGCTTTCATTCAACATAGTATTGAAAGTCCTATTCACAGCAATCAGACAAAAAAACAAATGAATAAATAAAAGGCATCCAAATTGGAAAGGAAGAAATAAATTTGTTACTATATTCAGATGACATGATACTATATGTGGAAAACCCTGAATATTCTACTAAAAACTTTTAAGATAAAGAATTTCAGTACAGTTGGAGGATAGAAAATTAATATACAGAAATCTGTGGTATTTCTCTATATTAATTATCAATGATCAGAAAGAGAAATTAAGACAATAATCCCATTTATAATTGCCTCACAAATAAAATACCTAAGAATAAATTTAATCAAGGAGGTAAAAGACCTGTGCTCTGGAAAACATGGATGAAAGAAATTGAAGAAGACATAAATAAATGAAGGACATACTGTGCTCACGAATTAGAGGAATTAATATCATTAAAATGTTCATACTATTCACTGCAATCTATATATTCAATGCAATTCCTATCAAAATATTAATGGCATTTTTCACAGAACTAAAGCAAATAAGCCTAAATTTATATGGAATCACAAAAGACCCCAAATAGCTAAAGCAATCCTGAGAAAAAAGAACAAAGTTGAAAGTATCATGCTCCCTGATTTCAAACTATACTACAAAAGCTACAGTAATCAAAACAGTATGGTACTGACACACACATAGATCAATGGAATAGAAAGATCAGAAATTCATCCAAATATTTATGGTCAGTTAATCTATGACAAAAGAGGCAAGAATATACAATGGATAAGAGACAATCTCTTCAATAAATGGTGTTTGGAAAGTTGGCCAGATATATGCAAAAAATGAAGCTGGACCTCTATTTTACATCACATACAAAAATAAACACAAAATGGATTAAAGACTTAAATGTAAGACTCAAAACTGTGAAACTCCTAGAAAAAAACATAGGCAGTAAACTCTTTGACATTGGTCTTAGCAATATTTTTTTGGATATGTCCCCCCAGACAAGGGGGAAAAATTAAAAATTAAAAATAGGACTACATCAAGCCAAATGCTTTTACACAGTGAAGGAAACTATCAACAAAGCAAAAAGGCAACCTATTGAATGGGAGAAGATCTTTGCAAATGGTACATCTGACAAGGAGTTAATAACCAAAATATATAAAGAGCTCACACAACTCAGCATAAAAAAAAAATCCAATTAAAAGATTGGGAGAAGACTTGAATAGACATTTCTTTCAGAAGACATAGAGATGGCCAACACACATATAAAAAGATGCTCAATATCACTAATAACTAGAGAAATGCAAATCAAAACCACAAAGAGATATTAGTTCATGCCTGTCAGAATGGCTATTATCAAAAAGACAAGAAACAAGAAGTATCGATGAGGATGTAGAGAAAAGAGAACCTTCACAAACTGCTTGTGGGGCTGTGAATTGATGTAGTCACTATGGAAAATAGTATGGAGGTTCCGTGAAAAATTAAAAAGAGAACTATCATATGATTCAGGAACTCCACTTCTGTTCATTCATCCAAAGACAATGAAAACAGTAATTCGAAAAGATATATGTACTCTGATGGTCATTGTACAATTATTTGCAGCAGCCAAGATGTAGAGGTCACCTAGATGTCCATCAATAGATGAATAGGTACCGAATATATAATATTTATTAGCCATAAAAAAAATGAAATCTTGTCATTTATCACAGTATGAATGGACCTGGAAAATATTATCCTAAGTGAAATAAGTCAGGCAGAGAAAGACAAATATATAATTTCACTTATATTTGGAATCTAAAAATCAAAACTAACAAACAAAACAGAACAGAAACAGATTCACAGAGACAGAGAACAAACTGAGGTTGCCCAAAGAGAGGGCAGCAGTGAGAAAGGCAGAAAAGTTGATGGAGATTGAGAGATATAAACTTCTATTTATAAAATAAATAAGTTGCAAGGATGTATTGTACAGCATGGGGAATAGTCAATAATGTACTAATTTTGTACCATGACAGTTATTAGATTTAGCGTAATGATCACTTCATAAGGTATATAAATGTTGAATAACTATATTGTACACCTAAAACTAATACAATATTATGTCAACTATACTTTAATTTAAAAAAAAAAAAAAAAACCTTTACAATACTCCTGTGAAGAATTCTGCAGATAAAGTATTGAGCCATAGTCACACAATCTGGATATAGTTTGATGATAGTAGAAGAGTATTTTTATGATAAAGTATTTCAAAACAGGAGGAAATGGATAATTCATTTGTAATGTTGATTTGAAAACTGGTTATATGCTTTAAATATATTTAAATTCTAGTTTGATTAAAGACTTAAATTTAAAATGAAATGAAATTATTAGAAAAAAGTAAATAAAATTGTGGTAACTAGTTGCCAGTTTGCAAAAGCATAAAGTTATACTTTTACCTCACAATTTCCCTGGAAATTAATTACAGAGAGACTAAATATTTAACTGTAAATATAATGAAAAACATAAAAGTTATTATAAAAATATAGTCAAATACTTTTTTAACTTTGAGTTGGGATATTTCCTTTCTAATAATCCTATAAAGAAAGTAATTAAATAAGTTTGATAAATTTTATTGGATGTGCATAGAAAATGTGTAGAGTTAAAAAACAAACATAAATAGTAAGAAATATTACAACCTCAGGAAAATATTTGCAGTATATATGATATACACAAGATAAATAATCTAAAGAATATATAAAGAAGTCCTATAAATCAATAAAATGACTAACGGCCTAAGATGACTCAAGTCTAAGAAAAAGAGAAAGACAGTGGCCATAGATATCAGAAAAAATTTTGTTGTTGCAAAGTCAAACATGTATGCACTAAAACAACATTAATATACTGTTTTTCACTTAAATGATTAAAAGATAAATGTCAACACGGGGAAATATCCCTTCTTGTACATTGTTGAGAAATTTAAATTTGTAGAATTTTCTGGAGGAAAATATGTTACATATCAAAAAGTCTTCAAAATATCCATACAAAATACACAGAAATTCAGTTTACCACATTTTATCCTCAAGAAATAATAAAACATGTTGCATATACATGTTTATACATATCTAGGTACCGTTTTTAATAGTAAAAAAATCAGAAAATTCCTAAATGTATATAAATTAAGAGTTTGGTCACAAAATAATGGTACATCTAGACATTCTGCTCTTTCCGAAAATTACATATATTCATATTTATTGACCTAAAATAATGTCAATATATGTATGTGTGTATTTACAATCAACTTGAAAGTTTCTACACATAGGAAATTAATCATTATTTTTAAACTTTATTAATTTCTTGATTTCTGTATTTTCTGCAATTTTATTTATTAATATAACAAAAATGCTATTAAAAATACTGAAAGAGCAAGATTAATTTGTAACACTTATTAATGTTAAGAAATGATGTCACTGATGATTAAATTGGTATAAATTCATAAGAATGTTACATTACACTTATTAATTTTTTTCTTTCCAATCAAAGTATAACCATATAATTTGGGAAAGATTAACATGTTCCATAACAATTTAAGCAAGGGCTGGAAAATTGATAATTTAGATCATGCTAAATTTGCCTCACTGATAATTTTTGTTTCTTACCTACAGTTTTAAAATTTCCATAGCAAAAATCTTTTTTTTTAAAAAATTTTCCACTTAAAAACGAACTTTGAACATTTCCAAAGAATTCTATGTCAAATTCAAACTTTCTATTTTTGGATAGGTACAAATAATCTTATCTGGGACTAGATCAGATTCCTAACTTGAAAACTTCACTTGAAATTTTTCTGAAGCTCAAAGGCACTTTTGGCTGGAAATTACAGCCAGTAATCTCAAGGACATGTTTGTCAAAATTTATATCACAGAGTTGCAAACTGGATCCCCACTTGTCACATCCTTCTTGGAAGCGTGTTTTGTTTGGCCCATACAAGGTTTAAAAAACACCAAATTACTTAACAACAATTTTAAAATGTTTGATTTTATAAGAAACTGAAAATCGGGCTTCTGGGCTTCATTCTTGCTATCCAGCATGGCAAAATTCTTTTGGACTAGAGCAACTGCAGGGCCCCCTAGAGGGAGCCTTTGCACTCCTTTGCCACACAAGATCTGCATTGCTCATGACATTACTTGCCCGGCTCCTTTACAGAATTTGAATTTATGATCACTTCATTGGGTTAGTTACTTCCAAAGTCTTTCCAGACAGAAAATGATTTCCCAACATGTCTAGTATGCCATCAAATTCTTATAAATAAAGACATTTTTTGGCTGATGAACTCTACGAAATTTCCAGGCAGAGATCAGATGTATATCAAGGGAGAAATTAATAGTTTCATTCTCATGTGGCTTATTAATGCCCGAATAGGGAGCAGAGTTCTTAGAAAACATGATATATAGGATAATAACTTCATGGGGCTGAACTTAGAAGCAATGGGTATCAAACACCTATGAAAGTCTGAGCAACCAGGAAAGGAGAGTTAAAACAAACAGTCCATGGAAAGCAACAGAATTAATTTACTTTTGAAGTTAATGTGTAAAATTCCCTGACCTGTGATGGACACAAATACTAGCAGGCTAAAATGTTGCTCACATTGGGTTTTGAACAATTCGTAGTTGTAGACTTTTGAAATAGGTGCTTAAATATATATCTTTCTTAAAGAAAGAGACCGACATATAATGTATTTAATATTCTATGGTAGTTTGATGTTAGAAGTGCTTTTTAATTCTTATGCTTTTCTTGATTTTCATGAGACACAGCTTAGAAATCTGTTGTTTTCCTTTCAAGACACACGCAATTGTTCTATATTTGACATTGCTCTAAGAGTAAACATGATTAAAATTGTAATGAAATCATTCAGCCAGCCATTAATAGAATGTGAATTAAATCCATATTTAAAAATCACACATGGTTCCTTCTGTAAATCTATTCAACTTTTTGAATTTTGTCTCACGTAACTGAGATTTATCACAGTCAGCAGTTGTCAGAATGATTTGCTGCCTTAAGAGATTATAAAAACTGGGTCAGAGAATTTAGGTCCAACTTGGGGAAAGAGAGTATATGCTCTTTTTTCTCATTCAAAAACGTTGACGAGAATCTGATTACACATTATTTTCACTAGTTCTCGCTGATGCTAAAGATGTGAAGACATGGTTCTTATTTATAAGGAGCTAGCAACATAGCCAGCAGAAAGACTGCCAACTAGGACCTGGTGAGAACTCTACTAAGGATCCAAGGCAACAGCAAAGGGAGCGCATGGGAAGGATAGATTAATATTGCCATGAGAATAAGAAAGTTTCCCCAAAAAAGCAATAACAGTGAATTGGACTTAGAAGGAAGACTAGATTTTATCTCACATAGAAGGGATATATGAAAGCATATGGCAAGTTCAGAGAGCCATAAATAAACTCACATGAATAGAAAATAACTTTGATGAGTGATAAAGCTGATAAGGGATATTGAGACCAGAAGGCAAAGTGTTTTATATTGAGGAATTGTCCAAGGAAAATTGAGGACAATTATAAATACCAAGAATCTTGGAAGTTATATACACTTTGAGCAATTTTATGTCTCGAAGTTTATTCTAAGAAAATAATGTGGAATAGACAATATAATATAGTAGCAAGGATGCTTCTCATAGCATTATATAGAAAACAAAAATTTGGAAACATCTGAAATGAGTAGCAATAGAAGCTTGAAATAGGAGTAAGCCTTTAGAATAGATTTTTATAATTACCTACATTTTGGTCTGTGAGGGTAAAATTTTATATTTAAAGCAAACTGAGTTTGCTTTAAGATCAACTTCTAACACCTCTAATTCTCTCAAGATTTTTACTCATTCTCATATCCCCATTTACAGTCTTCACATTGATTTTAATGACTTGTGAAGGAACTGGTAGGTTCAGGGAATGCCAGGTTGGCAAAGTGAATCTTCCAGAGAGCCAGATTTCTTCATTCATATCCATCTCTCCACTCTCATCCCTTAATACCTACTGTTCATATGCTTTATTTATACTTTAAAATTGAATTTATCACTTTTCTCTAAAGCAAAACATTTTTAGTATTTCCAGTACATACTAAGACAACTTCCTATCAAATGCAGTTTTTTAATTCACTCTAACCTCTAAATTAAAGAATGCCTTATGACTGCTTGAATGCAAATTATGACTCCACCACTTTCTACCTGAGTGACCTTGGCAATTAACTTAACCCTTCTCTTCCTCAATTTACTCATCTATAAAACTTAGGAATAAAAGTAATACCTACCTATTATGGAATGTTCATATGTTAAAGTCCTGACCCAAGCATCTCAGATTATTACCTTATTTGGATGTAGAGTCATGGCAGATGTAATTAGTTAAATGATGTCATACTGGAGTGGGTGGGGCCTAAATCCAATAGGACTGGTGTCCATCTAAAAAAAGGAAATTTGGACATAGATATGCATACAGGAAGAACATTATGTGAATATAAAGGCAGAGATCTACAAGTAAAGGAATGCCAAAGGTTGCCAACAAACACCAGAAATTGAGAAAGAGGAATGGAACAGATTCTCACTCACGGCCATCAGAAAACACTCAAAACTGTGACATTTTGATATAAGACTTCCAGGCTCAAAGAGACAATACATTATAGTTGTTTAAACAACCCAGTTTGAGTTACTTTGTTAAGGCAACTCTAACAAACTGATCCACATAGGACAATTGAGAGAATCAAATGTAAAGCTTATAGAATGATTCTTTCACATAATAAACCAACATTTTCAGCTATCAACTAAAAGAAAAATAAAGGTATGGGTACAGCGAATTTTTGTGGAACTCTTGAATTGTGATGCCTACCTAGAACTATTTCTGTCCTCTGTTAAGTAAGGTAAATTCAAACTCAACACATTGAATAAAGTCAACATTTTTTTTTAATTAATTTCAAGCATATAGTACATTGGATAGACATTTATATAGTTTATAAAACAATCCCACTAATTGCTTCTTCTCTCTTCTGGTTTTTCACCTAGCCAATATATTAATGTGAACTGCATTTCCTACACCATGCTACCCATCCCCGTGACCATCTATCAACTATTTATCTGTATTTCTTTAACCCTTCACCCCATTCTTCCAGTCTCCCACTTCCCCTCCCCTCTGTCCATCACATCTATATTCGTGTCTGTTTTTGATTAGTTTGTTCTTTTTGTTCTTTAGATTCTGCTTATAAGTAAAATCATATGGTATTTATCTTTGTCTGATTTATTTCACTCAGCATAATAACCTCTAATCCATGCCATTGCAAATGGTAGGATTTCATTTTTTTTAATGGTTGAATAATATTCCATTGTATATATGAACCATAACTTATTTATCCAATCATCTGTTGATGGGCATTAAGCTTGCTCCATATCTTGGCTATTGTAAATTGTGCTGTCATAGATCTTTACAAATTATTGCTTTGATTTTCTTTGGATAAATACCCAGAAGTACAATTGCTGGGTCAAAAGGTATATCCATTTTTAATTTTTTGAGAAACCTCCAGACCGTTTTCCATAGCAGCTGTGCCAATTTGAAATCCTACCAACAATGTATGAGGGTTCCCTTTTCTCTGCATCCTCACCAACACTTGTTGTTCCTGATTTATTGATGATAGCCGTTCTGACAGGTGTGAGGTGATATCTTATTGTAGTTTTAATTTGCATTTCTCTGATGACCTTAGTGACCTTGAGCATCTTTTCATACGTCTACTGGACATCTGTATTTCCTCTTTGGAGAAGTATCTGTTCATGTCTTCTGCCCATTTTTTAATTGGATTGTTGTTGGGTTTTTTTTTGCTGTTGAGTTGTATAAGTTCTTTATGTATTTTGGATATTAACCTCTTATCAGATGTATCATAAGCGAATATCTTCTCTCAATCTGTCGGTTGTCTTTTTGTTTTGTTGATGGTTTCCTTTGGTGTACAAAAACTTTTTAGTTTGATGTAGTCCCATTTGTTTATTTTTTCTTTTGTTTCTCTTGCCCGTGGAGATATATCTGAAAAGAAATTCCTGTTAGCAATATCAGAGAGTTTACTCCTATGTTTTCTTCTAGAAGTTTTATGGTTTCGGGTCTTACATTCAAGTCTTTAATCCATTTTGAGTCTATTCTTGTATATGGTGTAAGAAGGTGGTCCAGCTTCTTTTTTTTTGCATGTATCTGTCCAATTTTCCCAGCATCATTTATTGAAGAGACTGTCTTTACCCCATTGTATATTCTTACTTCCTTTGTCATATATTAAGTGACCGTATAGACACTCTTTTCTGTTCCATTGATCAATGTATCTGTTTTAATGCCAGTACCATGTTGTTTTGATTACTGTAGCCTAGTAGTATAGTTTGATATCAGGTAGTGTGATACCTCCAACTTTCTTCTTCTTTCTCAAAATTGCCATGGCTATTCGGAGTTTTTTATAGCTCCATATAAATTTTAGGATTATTTGTTCTAGCTCTCTGAAAAATGCCATTGGTATTTTGATAGGGATTGCATTGAATCTATAGATTGCTTTCGATAGTATGGCCATTTTAATGATGTTGATTCTTCCTACCCATGAGCACTGTATATGCTTCCATTTATTTGTATCTTCTTCAATTTCTTTTTTCAATGACATAATTTTCTGAGAACAGGTCTTTTACCTCCTTGGTTAATTTGATTCCCAGGTATTTTATTATTTTCAATGCAATTGTGAATGAGATTGTTTTCTTAATTTCTCTTTCCCAAAGTTCATCATTGGTGTATAAAAATACCACTGACTTCTGAATATTTATTTTCTAACCTGCTACTTTACTGAATTCATTGATCAGTTCTAACAGTTTTTTGGTAGAATTTTTAGGGTTCTCTCTATATAGTATCTTGTCATTAGCAAATAGCAAGAGTTTTACTTCTTCCTTTCCAATTCAAATATCTTTTATTTCTCTTCTTTGTCTTATTGCTGTGGCTAAGATTTCCAATACAATGTTGAAGAGGAGAGGCGAAAGTGGGCATCCTTGTCTTATTCCTGATCTTAAGGAAAACGCTTTTAACCTTTCTCCATTTAGTACAACGTTAGCTGTAAGTTCGTCATATACGGCTTTTATTATGTTGAGGTGTGTTCCCTCTATTCCCACTTTGCTGAGAGTTTTTGTCATAAATGGATGCTAGATTTTGTCGAACGCTTTTTCTGCATCTATTGATATGATTACATGGTTTTTAACTTGTGATTTGTTAACATAATATCACATTAATTGATTTGTGGATGTTATACCAAACTTGCACCCCGGTAATAAATCCAACTTGATCATGGTATATGATATTTTTAATGTATTGCTGAATTCAGTTTGCTAATATTTTGTTGAGGATTTTTACACCAATGTTCATAAGCAATACCTATAGTTTTCTTTTTTTGTAATGTCTTTGTCTGGGTTTGAAATCATGGTAATGGTGGGCTCATAAAAAGAGTTGAATTTTTTGGAATAGTTTGAGAAGAATAGGTGATAATTCTTTGAATGCTTGGTAAAATTTGCCTATGAAGCCATCTGGTCAAAGCCTTTGTTTAGGGGAGGTTTCTGATTACTGACTCTATTCCATTGGTGGTAATCGATTGGTTCAGATTTTCTGTTTTTTCTTGATTCAGTATTGGGAGATTGTATATTTCTAGGAATATGTCCATTTCTTCCAGATTGTACAGTTTGTTGGTATATAATTACTTGTGGTCTTTTCTTATGATCCTTTGTATATCTGTGGAATCTGTAGTTATTTCTCCTCTTTCATTTTTGATTTTATTTATTTTAGTCTTCTCTCTTTTTTCCTTGATGAGTCTGCTAATGGTCTGTCGATTTTATTTATTCTTTCAAAGAACAAGCTCTTGGTTTCATTAATTTTTTGTATTATTTTTCTAGACTTTATTTCCGCTCTGATCTTTATTATTTCCTTCCTTCTTTTCACTTTGGGCTTTGTATGCTGTTCTTTTTTCCAGTTCTTTTAAGCGTAAGGTTAGATTATTTGAGCTTTTTCTTGTATTTTTTGAGATAGGCCTGCATTGCTATGAATTTCCGTCTTAGGATTGTTTTCACTATGTCCCATAGATTTTGACTCGTATTTTCATTTTCATTTGTCTCTAGGTATCTTTTGATTTCTTCCTTTATCTTGTTGCTAACCCATTCATTGTTTAGTAGCATGTTATTTAGCCTCCATGCATTTGTGTTTTCCAGTTTTTTTCTTGTAGATCATTTCTAGTTTCATACCATTGTGATGAGAGAAGACAGTTGATATGATTTCAATCTTCTTAAATTTACTGAGTCTTGTTTTGTGTCCTAACATGTGGTATCTTGGAAAATATTTCATGTTCACTTGAGAACAATGTATATTTTGCTGCTTTTGGGTAAAATGCCCTGAAATATCTATTAAATCCATCTGGTCTAGTGTGTCTTTTAGGCCTATTTTTTCTTGTTAATTCTTTGCCTGGAAGACCTGTCCATTGGTGTCAATAGGGTGTTAAAGTCACCTACTATGAGAGTATTACTTTCGATCTCTCCCTTTATGTCAGTCAATAATTGCTTTTTGTATTTAGGTGCTCCTATGTTGGGTGCATATATGTTTACTAGGATTATTTCCTCTTGATTTATCTATCCCTTTATAATTATGTAATGCCCTTCTTTGTCTCTTATTATAGAATTGTTTTAAGTCTATTTTATCTAATATAAGTATTGTTACCCCGGCTTTCTTTTCATTTCTATTTGCATGAAATATCTTTTTCCATCACTTTACTTTCAGCCTGTTAGTGTCATTTGATCTTAAGTGAGTCTCTTGTAGACAGCATATGCCTACCCTATGTCTTTTGATTAGAGCATTTAATTCGTTTACATTTAAAATGATTACTGATAGGTACATAGTTACTGCCATTTTATTATTCATATTTATTATTTCTATTTTCTTTTTACCCCTTCTCTTTTTACAGAAGACCCTTTAACATTTCTTGTAATACTGGCTTGTTGGTAATGAATTCCTTAAGCTTTTTCCTGTCTGGGAATCTCTTTATCTCACCTTCCATTTTAATCAATAGCCTTGCTGGGTAGAGTATTCGTAGTTATAGATACTTGTTTTTCATAACTTTGAATATTTCTTGCCAGTCCCTTCTGGCCTGCAAAGTTTTCATAGAAAACTTATGGGGGTACCCATGTACATAACTAGATGCCTTTCTCTTGCTGCTTTTAAGATTCTCTCTTTGTCTTTGATCTTTGGCATTTTAATTATGATGTGTCTCGGTGTAGGTCTGTTTGAATTCCTCTTGTTTGAGACTCTTTGTGCTTCCTGAACTTGTATGTCTAATTTATTTGCCAGGTTAGGAAAGTTTTCTGTCATTATTTCTTCAAATAGATTCTCAATCCCTTGCTCTCTCTCTCTCCTCCTTCGAGTAGTCCTATGATCCGGATATTGTTACGCTTCATGTTGTCCCAGAGGTCTCTGAAACTATCCTCATTTTTTAAAATTCTTTTTTCTTTTCGTTGTTCTGTTTGGGTGTGTTCTGCTACCTTGTCTTCCAGTTCTCTGATTCAATCTTCTGCTTTGTCCAGTCTCCTGTTGAATCCTTCTAGCGTATTCTTCATTTCAGTTATTGTATTCTCCCTTTCTGTCTGGTTCTTTTTTATTGTTTCTATGTCTTTTTTTATGCTTACTATCTCTCTGTTGATGTTCTCATTGTGTTCACCCATTCTCCTTCTAAGTTCATTGAGCATCTTTATAACTATTATTTTGAACTCTGTCTCTGGTAGGTTGCTTGCCTCCATTCATTTAGCTTATTTTCTGGAGTATTTTCCTGTTGTTTCATTTGTGGAATGTTTCTTTGTTTTCTCATTTTATTAGCCTCCTGTGTTTGTTTCTATAAGTCAGGGATATTTGTTTCATCTCTCAGCCTTGGCCAGATGTCCTAATGTGGAAGGTGTACTGTGTGGCCCAGTGGTACACTCTCTCTGATCCCTTATGCTAGGGGCTCTAGACGTGATTGTGCTGGAGTCGTGTGTGATCCTCTGTTGTCACCAAGCCTTTATTATTGTTAGTACATCAGTGGATGGGATTAATGCTTAGGCTGACTAATTGTGGGAACTGGCTGCACTCACAAGGTAAGAGTTGCCATGTAGGGGCTGACCCCACTGAGTGGGATTTGCCCTAACAGGCTTTTGTACTTGTTGCAACCACCCTTTGTGTGTACTGCTAATGGGACTAGGAAGGAGTTGCTCTGTTGTGGTCTGGCACTAGCCTCTGGCTGCATTGGTTTTGACCTCTTAGGAGGGGCTCCCCAGGCCAATGTCAGCTGCTGCTTTTGATTGCTCAGGGCTACCCAGTGGGAACTACAAAGTGATCTGCAGATGGTTATTGCCTATAGATAAGTGGAAGAGACAATGCTGAAGGCAGTGATCCCGTTATCCCCGTCCCTGACTTAGGGCACTTTAGCAGAAGGACCAGTGCTACTCCAGGTCCAACACTACCTGTCAGTTGCCATAAGTCTCTGAAACTGGAAGAGCCTCTGGGTGATATGTGTGTTGGGTGGTACAGGGACCCCGAGATTCTCTTGGGTGTATTGAGTAAATTTCCCCCTGCCACTGCAGGGTCAGTTTACATGACAGCGCTGTGTCTGTGGCTCCCTGTACAAGTTTCCAATCGTAGCAAGGTCAACTGCTTCCCACCTTGGGCCTGAGTGTGCCACCCCAGGGCATGGGCAGCTGCCTATCAATGTGCAGCGGGCACTTTGTATATTGGGTGGGGCAGGAGCTCAGGGAGTCAATGGCCGTCAGGCTAGTAGCCTCAGTTTTCTGCAATTTCCATGTCTGCATGTTCCTGCAGTTGTTGTAGCTGACAGCCTCCGAAAGACACACAGACCACCAGAAATCAGTGAGTTATAGGAAACAAGCTCTTTATTCAGCCAGCTGGGTCTGCCAGGGGTACGCAGACCCCAAATTAAGCAGCCCCGAAATGTAGAGGTACAGAGTTTTTAAGCCCTAAATCCCATTCCTCATTCTGTCTTAAACACAAAGGTCTATTTTTCTCCTATTCAGTACCTGTCAACCCACAGGTCAGTTGTGCAAGTGCGGGTACAGAAGCAGAAAGCTTATTTGTTAGAATGTTATGTTCCCATGGATGATAGCCTATGTTCCTATGGGCGATAGCCAAGCAGTAATTTCCCAGCCAGCACACAATAGTCGCAGATCACATGGGGATAAGCTGCTGTCTGGGGCAGTCCCACAGACCCCTGAGATCCCCTCAAGAGATGTTGCAGCTCATATAGGCAGCAGTGGTCTGCCCACAACAGTTTTCCCCGAAATGTATTCACTGTGCTAGAAAAAGTCTGTTGCCTGCACAGAATGTGCAACCCCAAAGCCACGCAGGGCAGGAGAGGCTGCCTGTCAATGGGCTGCAGACACTTTGTGGCTTGGGTGAAGTGGGATCTCAGGGAGATAAGGGCCATCAGGCCAATGTCTCAGTTTGCTACAACTTCTGTGCCTGGGTGTTCCCACTATAATCACAGATCACAGTGAGACCAGCTGCCTTCTGGGGCGGTCCCACAGACTCCTGTGCTCCAGGAAGGCACAGGTCTGTCTGATTTCCATGCAATGCCTACACTGTACTAGCCAAAGTTTGTTGCCAGTGTGGATTAGGAGACCTGGGTGGTGGGGCAGGGTGGTGGCAGTTCACTGTCAATGAGTCACCTGGAGCGATTTGTGGGTGGGGTCTCAGGGAGACAATAGCAGTCAGATTAACACAGCATCAATCTTGCTCCAACTTTCATTGCTGCAGAAGTCCCAGATCACAGCAAGACCAGCTGCTGTCTGAGACTGGCCTACAGATCCCCGAGATCCACCCAAGTTCATGCTGGCAGCAGTGATCTGCCTGAAACTATCTCGGAAATGCACGCTCACAGCGCTGGCCACCAGCTGCAAACATTTGGCCTTGGATTTGTACAGGGCGTGGCAGCCATCCAGTAACTAAAGCCTCAGGCAATCTGCAGGTTGGGTGGGGCGGGCTGATCCCCTCAGGCTAGTGCTCTCTAATGGCCCTGTGGGAGTGGTCTGCACAGTCAAGCTGGTGATAGTGATCTGCAGATTGCTCTGTAGAAGGGGCCCAGACTAAGGCACAATGGTAGCTGCCCTTCCAGCCTTTGTTCTGGCTCCAAGAAATGCAAACTTTCTCGTTTATGAATCCCGCATGAGCCTCTGACCCACTGCCGATATCCCAGGTTAGTGTCCGCCGGTCAGAAAGCTGTGAGTGGGTCCTTCAAAGTGTGTCTTGGGTTTCAGTCTCCTTCCCTCTCACCCAAACAACCAGAATCCCTCCTGGTTTTTACAGAGTTATTAGAATCTTCTCTTCCCTAGGCTGGGACTGTGGGCTGGGGTGTCCCCAAGTGAGGCCATGAGCCCCATCTCCTTCAGGAGAGTCTCTGCTGCCTCACCCTACCAGTGTCCCTCCACCACCCCCAGGTGTGAGTTCAGCTGGATTTGTGACTTTGCCCCTCCTACAGGCTTCTTTGTGTCTTCTTTATATTATTAGAAGTAGGTATTACCTCGATCAGCTGCACTTTAGGTGATTCTCCTCGTTGATTATTTTACAATTTGGTTGAAATTTCACTGTGGACCGGTGGGGGAGGCGAACTCTGCTTCTAACTAGTCCACCATCTTCTGCCAGATCCCAGCTCAACATTTTTTAAATTGCCAACTTAAAAAAATTTTTTTGATTCTATTTTTTTAAATTTCAACCTTTCCCTTAGATTGTTCCTTGTCCAGGGAATGTTGACATCTCTTCTCTCCACTTCAATTTGAAGCAAAAACTTTACCTTATCTTTAGCTTTGTTTATATCTTTCATGATTGGTTAACAAAATCTTATTTTCTATTTAGTGCTCGTTCAGATTTTCATAACATAACATTCAGATATTCTTATTAGTTTCCATATAGTCTTTCCTGTATTTTTTATATGCTGCTGCTCACCACATCATCGTGAAATGCTCTTTTGAGCACATCATCTTCTTGCTAGGATGTATACACTGTTTTCTGAAACTGATTTAAACTTTTCACCTTGGCATTCAAGACTCTTTATGATTAACCTACCATTTAATTTCTCAAGTTCCTACTCTCATGAAGTTGATTTCCTTTAGCAGCTATTCTCAGGGGAAGAGAATACAACAAAAAACTTTCTGTTTTTGCATTTCACCTGGTGCCAAACAACTATTATAGCTCAATTTTCCTATAAACAGCTTTTCTCTTTATTTCTAGAATACGTCAGTTTATTATTTTATTTTGTAATAACTATATAATACTTACAAAAAAGTTTGTAAAATAATATGATGAATATTCACATACTCGTTACACAAAAGTAAATATAAAGCAATAAAAAAAAAACCTTGGAAATTCATTATGTGCTGCTCCCCAATCTAATCTCCTTTTTTAAACTTCAGAAAAAAGCAGCTCCATGAATGTCTTTATACTTGCGCTATGTTTCCATCTCTAAATAATGTATAGTATTAACATTAGTATTTTATTTTTTGCTGTATATATCCTTCTGAAACCTTTTTACTCAGTATTACACCTTTGACATTCATCATGTTTATGTAGTTCTAATTCATTCATTTTTCCTTTTGTATCAATTTTTATGTTTGACCAAGCCAAAATGAATCCATTGTCCTGATGGTGGACATTTAGTTAATAACTAATTTTATTTCATTCATGTATTTATTTAACAAATATTTATCAATCATCAAGGATACAGGAGGAAAATGAATTCCCTATCCTCCTGAAGCTTATATTCTAATACAAACTCATCCTGTTTTACAAATAAACAGGTGTTTCTCTAGAGTAAATTCCCAGTGGTAAAATTTCTGGAGAATTGGTTATTTATTCCTTTAACATCAATAAGTATTGTCAAAATTTTCTCCGTAGAGATTGTACCAGAATATTAGAATGCTATTTGATATACCTTACTAATACTTGACATTATCAAACAAAAATTTTACCAGTCTGATGGATGCGAAATAATATTTCCATATGGCTTTAAAACGCAATTGCTTAATTACTAATGATACACAATTATTTTTTTTTAATGTTCATAGGCTATTTGTATTTCCTGTGCTTTTGCCCATTTTTCTGCTGGTATATTTGACTTTTAAAACTCATCGGTAGGAGTTAGTCATATTTTTTTGCATGCTAGTCTTATAATTTTCTCTGTATAACTTAAAATACCTTTCATTTTCTCTGTGGCAGTCTTATCACTTCTTTTGATACATTAGTCTTGCCCAGTATGTTAACTTTTGTAAATGGCATTTATAAATTAATTTTCTAATTGTGGTTTAGAAAGAATTTTATTTAGAGATCCAAGTCAGGGATTGACAAACTTCTATAAAAGGCTAGCTAGTTATTATTTTTGGCCTTTCACACCAAGGAGCAAAATCTAACAACTGTTCTCACTGAAAAATGGAGACGTGTTTACACTTAAAATCATTTTTATCTCAGAAGTCTTAGAAAAACAGACAGCAAAATGGGTTTGGTCTACAGGTTGTAGTTTGCTGATCTCTCATCTAAATTATAGCACACTAGCCAAACTATTATCAAGTGTAATAATTTTGAAGATTTGTGTGAGTTTTCTAGTTAGGCAATCCTATCATCTACAATATAGGGTAGTTTCACTTTTGTTTTCTTTTTAATGTCATAAATTACTTCTTTCATTTTACTGCATTTTGTTAGGACTTCCAAAAATATTTAATAAAAGTGCTGATCATGGTAACATGTTCTTGTTTTTTATATACAGGCAAACCTTGTTTTATTGCGCTTTGCTTTATTGCACTTTGCAAGCATGTTGTTTACAACTTGAAGGCAAGACCCTGCAGCAGCAAAAAGATTGGTACTCACTTTACTGTGGTAGGTACTCACTTATTTTAAGGTGATCTGGAACTGAAACTGCAATATCTTTAAGGTAGGCTTGTAAAAGGGATCACCTTAATATTTCACCATGGGGTATGACATTTCTTATGGGCTTGTATTGAAACATTCATCAACTTAAGGGGCTGTCTTCTATAACTAGTTTCCTGAAGGTTTATTATTATTATTATTTTTACTATGAATGCATATTTGATCATGTTTAATGCTTTTTTCATTTTCAATTAAAATTATCACATTTTTTCTTATCTTGACTAAAGCGAAACATATAAAGAGATTTTCTGATGTTAAACCTTTCTACATTATTTGTGTTTATGCATTGCTAAATAAGATTTGCTTCTATTTTATTAAGAAATTTTCATCTACAATAATATATGACATTAATCTATTATTATTTTTTAATCTGTAATTTTCTTTATCATATTGTCCTTTTCTGATTTTGATATCAATGCTGTACTAGCTTCATAAAGTGGGTTGGGGAATATACTCTACCATTCTTTGAAAGAATTTGCATATATTTGAAATTATCTGTTTCACTTAGGAAAATGCTGGAGACCAGTAGGTTTAGGTGTGCATGTGTGTGTATTTTTAACTATTGATTTAGTTTTTAATGGTTATATGTCTATTAGAATTTTAGTTTCTTAAAAGTTAGGTTTGATAGAATATGTTCTAGGAGACTGCCCATTTTTACCTAAGTTTTCAAGTTCATTGGCATAGATTTTGTACTACTTTAAATTTTAAGACATTTTATTATGGAAATTTTCCAAATATTTATCAAATAGAGTAATAAAATAAACTTCCATGTACCCATTACCCAATTCAATTACATATAATTATATAAACATTCTACTATTTCATTTTATTTATCTTCCTGAAAGATACTTTTTGGCATAAATATTTTAAAGCAAATCCAATAATCATATAATTTACCTATAAATAATTCACTATGTATTAATTAATAAATTACTAATAACTAAAAAGATCTTTGAATACTCTGTCTACATTTAGTTTTCATTTCTTTCTTTCTTTATTTATTTATGGAATATATCTTTTTGAGGAAAAATTTAAACTTCTAAGTTTAGTCTGATTTTCTCTGTAGTTTCCTACTTAGAATTAAAAGAACTATTTTAAAATAGATTTTTAATTTTTAATTACATTTGGCATACAATGTTATATTAGTTTCAGGTGTAAAACATAGTGATTAGACATTTATATACTTAAAAAGTGATCATGCTGATAAATCTAATATCCATCTGCCACCATACACAGTTATTACAATATTATTGACTATATTCCTTATGCTATACTTTACATTCCCATAACTATTTTATAACTACCAATTTGTACTTCTTAATCCCTTCTCCTTTTTCACCCATCCCTCCAACCCCCCTCCTATCTGGCAAATATCAAAATATTTTCTGTATCTATGAGTTTCCTTCTGTTTTGTTTGTTTGTTTATTTTATTCTTTGGATTCCACATGTAAGTGAAATCATAGGGCATTTGTTTTTCTCTGTTCAACCTATTCCACTGAGCACAATACCCTTTAGGTCCATCTATGTTGTTGCAGATGGCAAAATTTCATCCCTTTTTTTATGGCTGAGTTACATTACATTGTGTATATGTACCACTTCTTTTTTATCCTTTCATCCATTGATGGACATCCAAGTAGCCTTATATCTTGACAATTGTAAATAATGCTACAATAAACATATGGATTCTCATGTCCCTTCAAAGTAATATTTTGGGTTTCTTTGAAAAAATACCAAATAGTAGGATAACTGGGTCCTTCTTCGTCTTTTGTTTTAGCCTTTGTTTTAGAGTCAACTTTGACATAAGTACTGCTACCCCAGCTTTTTTTGTTTGTTTTCATTTTCATGAATTTTTTTTTTATTTCTTTACTTTCAGTCTATGTGTGTCTTTCAATCTGAGGTGAGTCTCTTGTAGGCAGCATATGTAAGGGTCTTGTTTTCTTATCCATTCAGCTATACTATCTTTTGATTGGAGAATTTAATTTACAGTAATTGTTGATAGATATGTAATTATAATTGTATTTTTGGTCTTATTTTCCTTATTCTTAAAGAAGTCTCTCCAACAGTTCCTATAATGTGTGTTTGGTTGTTCTTATCTGGGAAGCTCTTTATCTGTCCTTCGATTCTAAATGGTAGCTTAGCTGAGTAGAGCAGTCTTGGTTGTAGGTCCTTGCTTTTCATCACTTTGAACATCTTGTGCCATTCCCCCTGGCCTGCAAAGTTTCTTTTGAGAAATCAGCTGACAGTCTTATGGGAGTTCCCTTGTAGTTAACTGTTTTTCTCTTGCTCCTTTTAAGTTTCTCTCTTTGTCTTTAACCTCTGGCATTTTAATTATGATGTCTCTTGGATGTGAGCCTCTTTGGATTCATCTTATTTGGGACTCTGCAATTCCTGGGCTTGTATGTCTATTTCTTTCACCAGATTAGGAAATTTTGCCATCATTATTTCTTCAAATAGGTTCTCAATTCCTTGCTCCCTCTCTTCTTCTGGTATCTTTATGATGTTAATATTCACAAGCTTGATGTTGTCCCAGAGGCTTCTTAAACTATCCTCAATTTTTTGATTCTTTTTTCTTGTTGCTGTTCTGAATGAGTGTTTTCTATGTTGATTTGATCCTCTGCTTTATGTAATCTACTCTTGATTCCCCCTAAGGTATTCTTCATTTTAGTTATTATACTTTTCAATTCTGACTGGCTCTTTTTTTAATGTTTTCTATCTATTTTTATGTTTTCTATCTCCTTGTTAAAATTCCCACTGAGTTAATCTACTCTTTTCCTAAGTTCACTGAACATCTTTACAACCAGTGTTTTGAACTCTGCATCTTGTAGATTGTCTTCATTTGGTTTAGTTCTTTATCTGGAGCTTTGTTCTGTTCTTTCATTTGGGACATGTTTCTTTGTCTCCCTATTTTGACTGCTTCCTTCTGTTTTGTGTGTGTGTGTGTGTTTATAATATATATGTTATGTAGGGCTGCCATGTCTTCCGGTCTTAGTAGAGTGACCTTATGTAGTAGGTGTCCTGTGGGGCCCAGTGGCACAGTATCCTTGGTCACCTTAGCTGGATGCTCCAGGTGTGTCCTTTCTATAAGTTTTGTTTGCCCTCCTGTTGTAGTGGAGGCTTGGTTTCTGTTTGTACATCAATGGGAAGGATTGACCCTCGGGCTGATTGGTTGTGAGGACTGGCTTGTGACTACAGTGGAGGAATTGTTGGGCAGGGGTGACCCTATGGAGCAGGATTCACTTTAGTAGGGCTCTGGTACTGCCCAGTCTGCTCTTTGGATGTGTTGTCCTTGGATGTGGCTCTTGGTGCTCTTGCTCAGACTGAAGCAGGGCACTGGGTGTGCAGGCCAGGGCATTCTGGGAGGGTCCCCACCACAGGTGAAGTTCAGCTGCAGTTTGTGCCTTGCCCAGGGCCACGTGGCATATGCCACCAAGCAATTCCCAGATGGCCACCACCCGTATTAGACTTAAATGTACCTTGAGAGGCCAAGCTGCAAACTGAAGCTGGCAGCTGTTAGTGCTGGGCCTGAATCTGCTCAGCAAAAGGTATGGGGCACATTGAGACCAGATGATGCTTGTTTAGATTTTGTGAACTTTTGAGAGATTTTAGAAAAGTCTTCAGCCTGAGC
The DNA here is from genome assembly GCF_000325575.1 of Pteropus alecto. Lineage (NCBI taxonomy): Eukaryota > Metazoa > Chordata > Mammalia > Chiroptera > Pteropodidae > Pteropus > Pteropus alecto. The sequence goes on along the minus strand of NW_006443138.1, from coordinate 16,168,047 downwards.
CTAACAGGCTATTTGTATGTAAGAGCCACTGGAAGCAACTTGGGTGTGACCACAAGTTGAGTGGAGTGGGATCTCAGGGAATCACTAGAGTAGAGCAACCAATATTAGCTAAGTTGATGGAGACTCAGATATGGTGGCCACCAGACTTTGCATGTTGGGAGATGGAAAGGTATGACAAAAAAACAATGGCCTCCGCCACACTTCTGTCTGAGAGAAAGCTGCCCTCTAGCCCTGGCCCTGAAGCCAGACAACTCAGTTCCTTCCCATATATCCATGGCACTTTTCAAGCTGCTGGCCTAGCGCTGGAGATCAGAGTGAGTGAGTCCATTGGTGAGTTGTCACACGAACCCCTTAAGAGACATGTTTGTGACTCCAGCCACCCTTTGTCTCACTCAGTCATAATCTCCGCTGGTTTTCACAGCCAGATATTGTAGGAACTTCTCTTCCTAGCACTGGAACACTGGTATGGGGAGCCTCATTTGGGTATGAGACCCTTTGCTTCTTCGGGACTCTCCGCAAGTGAGATATCCCTTGAGATTTTTAACCACTACACATGTGTGGAACCAGCCTGTTCCACATCTCCTCCCCTCCTACTAGTCTTCAGGTGGCCTTTTCTGTATGTCTTTAGTTGTGGGAGTTCTGTTTATCAAGATTTCAGACGATTCTCAATGATTCTCAATGATTCCAAACTTTAGTTGTTATGTTGATGTGGTTGTGAGAGGAGGCAACCAGTGTTTACCTACTCTACCATTTTGACCAGAAGCCTCTAGAATTAATGAGTTTTAATGCTCCTATGACTTGGTTAATCATTTTATCTTCATGGCTAAAAACTATTCTATAATTATAAGGTATCGTTGACCATAGAAAAAATTACTCCATTAGAGAATCTGAATTTCAGTCCCTACTTACTACCTATATGTGATTTCCTAGGTTATTTAGGTCTTCTTCATCTCTGCTTCCTCAGTTGGATAAACAGAGCAAAAATATTGGGAATGTAAGAATTTAAATATATATATTAATGTACTTATAATTTTTTCAGTGCTGTAGAGAATGTCATACGCAAAAACAATATAGAATGTTGTGATAGATCATTTCAAATTTCTGCCACTTCTGAACAAAGAACTCATTGTGCATGATACACTTACTGAGGGCATATAAGTAGCCCATCACTATGTATTGGGGTTCCTGTTTTAAGTTTGACCTATAATATCCAACATGGGCAGAATTTTGCAGAGGAACATAATTTTAAAAAATTTATTGCTGCTGTTTGGAGTGGGGTGAGGAGGTGATATTTTCAACTATCCTTCTAAAGGTTTATGTTGTATCCACTAGTACAAATAAGATTTCTTTACTTTTCCAGTATTTATATTTTGATAATTATAGCAGAAGTGCTAGGACTGTATACATGTGTATTTTCCATCTACCACCTGTAATCTTTTATTTATTTTGCTAACTCTTATGTTAAAAATTTAGATTGAGTTTAAACTTAAGCAACAGTCAGTTTTTAGTTACCATGATATAAATGAGCAAAAAGTACGAACAGAAAATATGTTATGTTGTCATTTTCTACATTCTCATTTAATTATGAAACTGAATACATTTGAGTAATGATGAAGTAATTTTCTTAGTAAAGAAGAAGATAAAAAATGGAGGAATGAAGGTAGCTGGCCATCCTAATTGAGCCTATATTAGGATTTGAAATGCTTCAATGTGAGAGACTTGTTCCTATTTCCTGCCTGCCTCTCAATCAGTTTTCAGAGTCATGTGCAAAGATGTATTAGTTCCCAAGCAGAGTTTCACATTCTTAGCATATGCAAATACATGTATGTACATATGCGCACACACACATACACATAAGTACAGACATCTCAATATTTTCAATTTTACATTTGTAACAAGATATATAGTTTTTAGTACAAACATGTATAAGAAAATTTTCTTAGAAAAACAGAAACAACATGGATGTATTATTCCTCTACTTTTCTTCTGTTTTTAGAGGAATATTTGAATCGTAAATGCCTACTTCTTATAATTGCTTGTAACACAAATCAACATGACAATGGAAATAGCTTATGTCAGACTTCATACCTGGTGATATTTAGACATTGTAGAACTTTATCAGCCTCCATGATTGTTAAGAATGGAAAAAAGTTATTTTATCACACAGTGGATTGACAATGAAGAAGAGGCCAGTGGCCATTTTGAGTGTTAGCCTTTTGTTTCTACAGAAAAAATAAAAATAAAAAACAACTATAAAATTTACTTAACTAATAAAGGTATTCACTTATGCAGATACAATAAAAACTTTTTTTTACTAAGGCTATAAATCACTTTACCATCAAAATATCAAAAACTTCTGAGTTCTCATTTTGACAGCACGCTAGAGGATAAATATTGAACCATCAACAATGACAGGAGGAAAACTGTGCAGGGTAACATATTTACAACCCGCTCAAACAATCGTAAGATGAAATCTAACTCTGCCAATACTTACAGTACTGTCATGCCCTGCATAATGCTGTTTCCACCAGTGATGGATCACAAATACAATGGTGGCCCCATAAGATTATAATGGAGCAGAAAAATTCCTATCATCTAGTGACACTGTAACCTTTGTAACATCATAAGACAATGCATTACTCATTTGTGTGTGGTAATGCTGGTATAAACAAACCTACTGCACTATCAGTCATAGAAAAGTGTAACATATAAAATCATGTAGATAATATTTGATAATAAAGGACTGTTACTTGTTTTTGGGTTTGCTATACTATACTTTTTATTATTGTTTAAGAGTGTACTCTTTCTACTTATAAAAGTTGACTGTGAAACAATATGCCATGTTACACAGGCAGCAGTTTCATACATCTCATATTTACCGTGTCTCTTGATTTTATCATTTCTTTTGTGCTTGATTTAAACTCATGTTGTTTTGTACAGTAACAAGCTGTACAGACATGTGGCCAAGGAGCAATCTGCCAAACCATATAACCTAGGTGTGTAGTAAAGCTATACCATCTAGTTGTGTATCGGAGTACTCTATGATGTTTTCACAGTTACAAAATCACCTAAGACTGCATTTCTCAGACATATCCCCATTGTTAAGCAGTGCATGACTTTTACTGCTATTGTATGACTCAGAAGGTCTATACCAGTATGGCATACCGCTGGGTGTCCTGATTATTCAGGCAGTTTTCATGACATACAAGTTGCTAAAAATATTGAACATTATCATTGTTTGAAACTAATTGTCTTATTTTTAAGTAATATATGGTTAGGAATCAGATGCTAAATAAATGTGGAAGAGAGAGAGATGTCGTGAGAGAGATCTGGAGGCAGTGACAGATAAGATGGGGAGAAAGAGAGCAAAAGATGGTTTATGCTCAAATTTGCTTCTATTCACTAATTTTCAATGCTCTAAAAAGTATCATAATTAAAAATTAAAAGTAAATGTTTTCAAAGGGATTTAGGAAACAGGGAGACAGGGCTAGGAGACAAAACATGATCTTAAGTGGTCAGTAGTCTTATTTCAATTTCTGTGAGAATCATTTTGCTGTTCTGGCACCATGAGGACTGAAACATCATTAGAGTCCAAGAGAGCTTCACATCTAGATGGAAATGAGTAGATCTTGAGAGGATGTCTTTGAGATTATCTAAAATACACATTGGTGACCTCCAGAAATAATTGGAGATTTGGGGAAAAGTGGAGTGGGCAATATGGTCTTAAATTATTCTTTTAAAGCTAGAAGGTAGCAAAATTTAGGTAATAATAATAACTTATTTGCATAAATATAAATTATATAAATAAGAAGGGATGGTGCCTCTTGATTTTTTAAAACTTTATTTATTTATTTAATTGAAGAAATGATTTAAATATTTTTCCCCCTGTCTACCTCCCCCGACCCCCATCCCAGTGCCTCTTGATTTGATTTTAACAGAGGATGGTTTAGAAGAAGAGAATATTCTTATGTCTTATATAAGGCTAATGAAATATCTCATACTCATAATTTATTACTAAAGCAAAAAAATTTTTTCACTTGTGATACTTTCTTAAAATGAAATTTAATCAAGTTATATTTATTATAATAAGTAAAATTTTCATCCCTGTTCAGGTCATTTAATTTATGTAATATGTTTTCTTATTTTCCTAATTTCAACTTTTGTTTTATGTCTAAAGTCACCTCAGCTTTGTATTTTTAAAGGTAATGTTGTTAGTTATATATTTCTATGTTGACAATAGTTTTCTCTATATACTTTGCAAATTTTTTTTCACCATCTTCTGGCTTGCATTTTTAATCTTGTTGAGAAAATTTTCATTTTAACTGTTATTCCTTTGTAATTATACATTTTTGCTGGGATAAAATGTGCTTCCTGGATAAGCATATTTTTATCTTTTTGTATCAGTTCAGAAAACTCACAAGTATTATCTCTTCAAATTATGTCTTCTAATTTTGATTAATATGCATTTTGGATTTTTTTTACTTAAATTTTAAAGAATTCTCTGCTTCTGAGACTCCCGTCAGCTGTTCACTACATCTCTCTTTCTGCCCTCCATACTCCATAATGTTTTAGGAATATATCTATCTCTTTATCTCTGTGATGCATTTTAGTTATTTCTTGGGCTATATATTACCATGTATTAATTCTCTTTTTGGCTCTTTCTAATTCACTTTAACCTATCCAATGATTCTTTTTATTTCATAATTATATATGCTCATTTCTAAAAGTTAATTTCTAATTTCTTTTTTATTTGCTCATATATATGATGTCGACTAAATATTTAAAGATAATTAAAATGTAGCTCTTCTAATAAGTGTCTGAAATTCTAATAGGTATCTACAATTCAATAGGTATCTTTATATTCAAATGTCTAAATAGTTTTTCCTCACTGTTATTTGAATGATTTATAGTGTCTTGACTTCTTTCACATTTGTTAATTGTTGATTGACTTTATTTCTTGATGTTTTTCCTGATTATCTAGCACAATACATGTTGGGAAATCTTTCTTCCAGAAAGGATTTACCTCTGTATTTGGTAGTATCCAAACTGAGATCATTTCAGCCTCCTGATGATCGTACTTGGGAAGGCACAGACTCTGCTTCTCCACCTCATTTCACCTAAGACTAAATATTTTTAGAGGACTATTATTGTTGAAAAATGTCCTCAGTGCAACCTATTTAATTGGGGCCATGTACTGTTCCAGCAACAGATTATACATTTTTTATTTTTTTTATTACGAGGAGAATAATTAAAGACCTCTTTACCTCATATGAAGCCAACAATGCCTCATGGGAAATATTTAAAATATAGTTGGACCATAGTGAAACTGGTCTATCAATATACTTAATCACTTGTAATGTGCAAAGTAGGTCACATTAACTATATATAGATATTTATCATCAATATAAACTGGAAACTTTATTGTTAGAATCTACAAAATCATTTGGAATATTGGTGTACTATGCCTCCTCTTTAACCTGACAATACTTTTTGTCCTTTTTAAAAACCTTGTAAGCCACCAGTTAGAGACTTTTCAAACATGGCATGGAATTTTATCTCTGTTTTTATTTTCTTGGTGGTGGTTGTTAATTTAAACCTTACATGTTTCTCATTGTAAAATTTTATACTCAAGTAATTATTTGGAAGATATATTTTAAAGAGAGAAATAATGACAACTGTAATCTCTTCACCTAGGAAAATACTATTATCATTTTGAATTATTCAATCCCTGTATTTATAAGCATTTATACTACTAGATTTTCAATTAACATGAATATTTGCTTATATATTTTTATTTAAGGAATGTATTTTTAAAGTGAATTTATGATCAAATTAAAAGTTTAAATAAATTTTAACGATTGAAATAAGAAAGAAAAAATGGAATAAAATGTTAACATTCTGATGTAATCACTACTAATACTTTCATTAACCTTTTCAAGATCTCTAAGTGCATGCATATACACACACTATTTCCTGACATAGCGTATTATGTAATATTGTGTATACATGCAGAGTTCCATAAGTACCTTTTTCACTTAAAGCATATTCTAAACTGAACAGGAACAACTTTTAAGAAAAATTGCAATAAAGATAAAGCTCAAGAGAATAGTTTAGTCAAGGCACAATAAAAGTTTAAATATATAACATTCATTCTCATATTTTCATGAGAGCTTTCAAATATTTGCCTTTATAAATCATTACCTTCTGTGACTTGATTTGTTATTTATTTCTGCATGTATGTGTACATTAGGCATTAAGTCTACTATTTAGAGCCCATTATTTGAGTGCTAGAACTAGATGCTGGAAACAAATTTAGCTCTGCCCTTGAGACATACCAACTCAGTGAAGAGGAAACAGAATTAAACATGTATAAAACATATTAGTGACCTATATAGAAAACACTAAGGGTACTTAGAGGAAAAGAAATTCTTCCTAGGAAGAAAAGTGGTTAAAAAATCTTAAAATAGAATATCTGTGTTGAGTCTTAATAATAAAAGATGTTTGCTTACCTTGTAGACTTGTAAGACTTGGGATGAAAGAGAAGAAATATGAAAAAGTATCTGGTATTCAAGTAATGGCAATTTCAACAGATCCAGTTAAGTCAAGAGTGTAAGAGCTTTAAATTATAGGTAGAGGTGGTAGAAGTAAGTAAGCCTAATTAATGAAAAAATTAAACAACTGAAAAAAGACATTTTTTCCCCAAATTTAATTATTTTTCAGTGATATATACTTCTTATATTATCAGACACAGCAATATTGTATGCCCTCTTGCTATGATGGTGAGGTTAGATATTCATTTCAGTAAACACTTGGGTATGTTTTAATTAAAATGCCTCTGAGAAAAAGGAATGTCACATTTTTAAATAGAATTTCAGGTTGCTATAGTAACTAATAAAACTGTCGCTATTTATCCTAAATAACATTAAAAGCATCTTTAAAAATTGTAAATCATTTTCAAAATAGCCTGATGATTAGTTCCTGATATTAAATTGAATTGCATTAACAATTGAATGTTTCGTGTGTGAGAAACTTCAGAAAATATATAGAGAAAACAAAGAAAATAGAGATATCTTTTAAAAATATGTGGGTTAGATGGGAACAAATGTTTAATGTACCTTCTACAAAAGGGAAGATAATCTTCCTTCAGTGATCTCATCTGTTAGGTTCAAATCATCCAATAAAATTATTTTTTGTTGTTCCCATAAAGGCTTGCAAGCCACGGAAGCATAAAGATAGCTAAGTGGGGGAAACAGTGAGTGACATAAGGGAGTAATATGTCCTGGAACTATAGGGCTCTTGGGTCCAGATCCAAGCTCTTGTTGCAGACTTTCTGACACTGGAAATAGGAAGCCAACTGCAAAACAGTTTAAATTAAAAATATACATATTTTTGTAGAGTATAATGAATGTAAATATAGAATTTCAGAGACTTCCTGTTATATTTTGAAACTTAGTCTAGTAAAATTAATACATAATCATGTCCCTATTTACATGATAATAACAGAGGCCTCTAGAGTATTAAAAGAAGTAAAGTCAGGAGCTTGTGGTCAAGAATCCAAGTTTAAAAGATAAAAAGAATCCCAGTTAAAGACTTCCAAGACACATTCAGGTTTTGAAAACAAATTCCAAAAATTACAAGTGCACATATTGCTAATGCTTACCATGCTCCTCTCCCTTCTTTTTTGAGAAAGAATCATATTTGCTATTTTATTCTAACTGGCCTTTCTCTGCTTAGTTTCCTCATCTCACAAAATGGGAGAAATAATACCCACTGCAAATGAGAAAGTGATTTTAAGGATTCTAGTACAGTGCTCAATAAAT
>NW_006443138.1:16120602-16160186 GCF_000325575.1 Pteropus alecto | reverse complement strand
TTCATAAGATTTAATAAATTCTACCTTAACATAGAAATTTACAGAAAAGTGTTTTCATTGATGGCATAATTTTGAAATTAAGGAAAATGTTAAAAGTCTTGCTTTTTTAACAATAGGAGCAAAATAATTGGGTTCAGTGATAAAAAGATGCAAAAAGATTCTGAGATCCTTTGTCTCATTAGAGCTGGTGTGATTCATTATGTACAGTTAAGAAGTCTAGTCCATATTGTTTTTCTTTTATGTATTTTTTATTTCCTAGAAAGTTAAGAAAAAGTATAATTTTCTTCCTTTATAATTTCTTCCTTTGAAAATTTTAGCTGAAAACACTCCTCTGTTTTTTAGAGTTAGTTATTTATCTTAAGGATTTCCAGAATTTTTTTTAATGGAGTCATGGAGTAGACATATATATTTCTTAGTAAATGTCTCCATAAAAGTATTTTATGAAATAATTTGGAATAAGAACTATTTTTTTTTTAATATAAATTTTCCGATTTAACCACTTTACTCATTTGTTTTAGCAATACGTGGTGGATAGCATGTGTCTTCTTAGAGAAGATAAAGTTAAAAGGAATGATCTGGAGACAAACTTAAATCCTACTAAACAGCAAAAAGAATTGCTATGCATTTGTATGAAAATGAAATTTTAAAACTAGAACTGGATATTTTATTATTGTTTTAAAAGAGTAAAATGACCGCTCGGCCAATACCCTTTGATAGATGATTGGATAAAGAAAATGTAGTACATTTATACAATGGAATATTAGTCATAAGAAAAGATGAAATACTGCCATTTGAGACAACCATCTTGAAATTATCATGCTCAGTGAAATAAGTCAGATGGAAAAAGTTGAGAACCATATAATTTCACTCATATCTGGGATATAAAACTGAAAGTAACAAATGAACAAGACAAACAAAAACTCATAGACACAGACAACAGTTTAGTGGTTATCAGAGGGAAAAGGGCGGGGGAGATAGATGAGAATACAGGGAGTCAAATATATGGTGACAGAAGATTTAACTTCGAGTGGTAAACATACAATGCAATATACATATGATGTATTATTGGATTGTACATTAAAACCTGTATAATTTTATTAACCAACGTCACCCCAATAAATTTAATTTAAAAAAGAGTAAAATGAAATAAAATGATCTCTATCTATTAGCCAAAAATGATCCAAGAAACAGATAGCAGGTAAATGTTTTTTTGTCATTAACTAGTTCGTTAGTTCCAGTATTCTTAAGAAAAAAAAATTTTTTAATTATATTTTTCCATTACCATATATTTGACCTTCTGATAGCGATCCCTTTCTATCTGCTGGATGGGATGCCCAATTTATGAATCTGGATAAAACCATAAGAGCTTTAAAATTTACTCAGTTGAATTTTGTTTGTAACACTACTTTTCTCTAAAATTTCTTTTTTTAATTAAAAAAAATCATTTTCAATCACAGTTTACATACAATATTATATTAGTTTCAAGTGTATAAGATAGTGATTAGACACCCCATAAGTCTAGTGTCCATCTGATACCACACACGTAGTTATTACAATATTATAGACTATATTCCCCATGCTGTACCTTAGCAGCCCTGTGACCAATTTTATGACTAGCAATTTGCACATCATAATTACCTCTCTTTTTTCGCCCATTTCCCCAACCCCCTCCCATTTGGCAACCATCAAAATGTTCTCTGTATCTATTTTGTTTGTTCATTTTTTTTTTTTTTTTAGATTCCACATATAAGTGAGATCATATGGTATTTATTTTTCTCAGTCTGAATTATTTCACTTAGCATAATACCCTCTAGGCCCATCCATGTTATTGCAAAAGGCAAGATTTCATTCTTTTTTAAAGCTGAGTAATATTTCATTGTATAAATGTATCATCTCTTCTTTATCTAGTTATCATTTGATTGACACTTGGGTTGCTTCCATATCTTGGCTATGTAAATAATACTGCAATGAGCATAGAGGTGGATATGTCTTTCAAACTGCTGTTTGGAATTTCTTCAGATAAACACTGAGAAGTGGAATTGCTGGGTCGTATAGTCGTTCTATTTTTAATTGTTTTTAAGAACCTCTGTACTGTTTTCTATAGTAGTTGCACCAACTTCCAATCCCACAAACAATGCATGAGGGTTCCCTTTTCGCCACATTCTTGTCAACTTGTTGTTTGTTGATTTATTGATGATGACCATTCTTATAGATATGAAGTAATATCACGTTGTGGTTTTAATCTGCATTTCTCTGATAATTACTGGTGTTGAGCATCTTTTCATGTGTATTGGCCATCTGTATGTCTTCTTCAGAGAAATGTCTATTCAGGTCCTCTGCTCATTTTTTTTTTTAATAAGATCGTTTGGGGTTTGTGTGTGTGTGTGTGTGTGTCCGTGTGTTTGTGTGTGGGAAGTTGCATGAGGTTCTTATATATCTTATATTTTAATCCTTTAGCAGATGTATTATTGGCAAATATCTTCTTTCATTCAGTAGGTTGTCTATTTGTTTTGTTGATAGTTTCTTTTGCTGTTCAAAAACTCTTTAGTTTGATGTAGACCATTTATTTTTTCGTATGTTTTCCTTGCTGGAGGAGACATATCCAAAAAAAAATGTCTCTAAGAATGATATCAAAGAGTTTACTTCTTATGCTTTCTTCTAGGAGTTTTGGGTCCTACATTTAAGCCTTTAGTCCATTTTGAGTTTATTCTTGTATATGATAATGAGAAAATATTCCAGTTTCATTCTTTTGCATGGGTTTGTCCAGTTTTGCCAACATCATTTATTCAAGAGACCTACCTTATCTCATTGCATATTCTTGCCTACTTTGTCATAGATTAATTGATCATATAGGTCAATTTCTGGGTTCTTTATTATGTTCTATTGATCTATGAATCTATTTTTATGCCAGTACCATAGCCTCATAGTACAGTTTGAAGTCAGGTTGTGTGATACCTTTAAATTTGTTCTTTCTCAAGATTGCTTTACCTATTTGTGGTCTTTTGTGGTTAATTGTAGGAGTCTTTGTTCCAATTCTGTGAAAAATGCCACTGAAATTTTAATAACCATTGGCAAAAGATAAAAATATATTTTTATGCTTTTTTCCAAAGAATGCTATAATGTACCAAATAATCAGCTTTGACCTTAATATAATGTTTGTTTAAATAATTTTTGAGAGGTAGAGAAGGGAACAATATGACTATAATTTCTTTAATTAAGTACTTCAGGTTTTAAAATATTTGCACATCTGGAGTGCATATATATTTAACACATAATACTGTACAATTGTGCCATAATTGCACTGAAGAGCCTAACAACTGATATTTAAAGCTTAAAATATCAAAGGCAATTTTACCACACTGTAAAGATATTTCTAAATTTCATGTAATTCGTAATTAAGAACTGACACCAAATAACCTGAAAAATTATATGTTCCTTCTCTAGATTTATTTAATAATCATTTTCACTTATGCACTTATATTAGTTTAACATGTCAGAGGAAGTACTTATATAAAACAGAATGTTTTAATCAATGTTTTGCAAAGTATTTGGTAGAAAGTTTGGTAAGGAATCAGAGAAAATCAGTTTAGAAAGGGTTTATGACACATTAATTGCATGCAGTCCCTATCAGCACACATTAATCATGGTTTTCCTTTTTTATATATAATGCTTTAAATTTTCAAAAATTTTATAATTCTCAGAATGAGTTTCTGAATTATGGTATCAAATTCAGGTAGGTTTCTTTTCTGAATTTACAAACCAGATTGTAAATTCCTAAATGATAGAACTCTTTTTCATCTAACTTTGAGTGAACATCAATTAGTACCTGGTACTCATGGCTGCTTGACTGAATAAAATGGAATTGCATGAAAGACTCTTGAAGTCTGATTTTAGGAGACTTAAATTCATATTTTAGATCATTTATTATTACTCCGTGTAATACTGAGCTAGTTGCAGGCACTCTAAATCTGTGACTCCTTAGCTGTCAAGTAGGGATCATAACATGCTCTGCCCTGCTTACCTCAAATGTCTATTTAGTTCAATAATATGAATAAAAGCTAGTTGTTTACTATATGTACACTGCTTCCTTTTCAGTAACATATTTTCCCCCTCAGCTAGGAGCTCTCCTTTACTAACTAGGTAAAGATTTTATAAGGCCAAACTTTAGTGGCAAAATAGTTCTGTTTGCACTCCTTTTCTCATTAAAAACAAAAACAAAAACAATTTATGTTCACAAATATTAACTGATACTCTTTTGTATACAACTGGTTTGAGTAGGAAAAGATTATAAAGGACGATAAAGTGGCTATATCCATTAATGTTTTAAACATAATTTATAGATCTGGACAATTTTGTTAATTCTGTTATTCATCTTTAATTTGTCTTTTACTTTATTAAATCTGATTGCTGGCATTTGAATTGGACATTTATGCCTTACCCTGAATTGTATTTGTGTTTCAACCAGGCAGTTTTAAAAAATATATATCAGAAAGCTCATAAACCATCTACAAACAGTGTTTTGTGATGCTGTTTTGGCAATTATTCTCCTGAATTATTTTTACTGTGATACCTAACATGTATTTGGCACTTTTATTAAATTCTCCATAATATCCACTATGAGTGTCCTGATGGACCATGGCTGATATAGAGTATTAAGTATAGTAGTCAAAAAAGAAAGGAAGCTACTGAAATGTGAAAGATTATTATTTTACTGAAGAAGTAATGACTTTATCTTATAATTGGCGGAGTGAAGGACACTGAAGTTTTAAATAGAAGAGTAGCATTTTCAAATTTTCATGCTTTTCCTAATTGTAATAACCTAAGGTCATGGCAATTCAATACATCAAGAGATTCTGAAATTTCAGAATTGAGCACATTTGTATCCAATCGTTTAATAAAAAGCAAATGAAGAAATAGCTTATCTACAACTGTTTATTAACTGCTAATAAGCTATATTTATCTAGATGAGGCAAGATACAGAAAAGAAGCCTTAGTGATACTAGTCTTTCCTGAAAAATATCTTCAGACTCCTCACTCAGACATTTACAAACCTTTATTCTTAGACGATTTTGTCATACAGGCCATTATTATTATCTTTTCTTGTCCTACTATCTCAAAAGTCCTAACTGACATACTTTCGACCTTTTACCTTGACTGGATTTGTATTGTTCTCATTTCTCAGAAGTCTCAGGAACTTTTCTATCCTCTGTAACCTCTTATATAATTTTTCTTTTCTTACTCGCTATTGTCAGTCAGAGACTTCCACAAACTTATTTCTGAAAATGTTCTTGTTATCTATTTGTTTCAAAATTCTTCTACTAGATACTTTTATGGCTCCCTCATCTTCTGTAATTCTTTCTCAAATGAATTTTCGATGGCAACTTGCCACAGAATTTAAGTTGTTCAATCTTAGGCAAGTTGAATGAGGGGTAGCAAAGAGCTCCAGTTAAAGGTATGTATCTGTGAAATATAGAGCACCAAAGAATCTATGAAAAGTTGAATTTGTTTTAGAAAAAGCATAGTGATTGTGTGGTGGTTGGATAGAGAGGGGAGGCAGGAAGACCATGGAGGATGCTATTTCAATAACATAAACAAGAGAAGTTAATTGAAGATGGATTATAGGGAAAAAATTTAAAATTAGTCACCAAGGAGAACTTGCTGACTAAATGTGGAAGATATTAATAGAAGAGTTGAAAATGGTTATAACTTGCATGAGAGTTGGCAAATGACATGACTATTTATATCATTCCGTGCAGAATCTCATATATTGTTGGTGGCATTATAAACTCATATTTCTTTTTTTAATTTTCTCTTAAGTTATTTTAAATAAGCCTTTACTTCCCCTACTTTATTAAAAGAGATATTATCAAGGTCATCTATGACTTGTATGTTACTAAACTCTAATGGTCAATTTTGTTCTCATGTTACTACTCAGCACCATTTGACAAACTTGATCATTATGTACTCTTTAATATACTTTTACATACAGTTTAATATTCTATTGTATACAGTTTTCTGTACACTACACTCAATTTTTTTCTTTCCCCTCAAGTTACTCTTTCTTTTTCATTTTTGCTAGTCCCTCCTCTTCTCATAGGACTTTTAATGTTTGAATGTAACAAGACTCAGTCTTAGGTTCTAATTTTTTCTCCATCTACAATCACTTCTTTATTGTCTTATCTAAGATACTCTGATTTTCCCAAAGTTTATATTTCTAGGTAAGACTTCTCTCTCAAACTCCAGATATGAGCATGAAACTGTATACTTGACATCTTTATTTGGATGCCATATAGATACTTTAAACCTGAATGAAAACATCCAAAACTGTGTTCCCAATCTTTCTTCAATTAACTGTTCTTTTATTAGATTTGTCATTTCCAGTGCTGGAAACTCAAAATTCTGGTTGATCAGGCCAAAAGTTTGGGAGTTACCTTTGACTTTTATTTATCTTTACACATCACACTACCTTGGAAAATTCTTTTGTGTCTAACTTTCAAATGTTCCAAAATCCGGTCACTTCTTACAAAATTCAATTCTACATCCTTGATCCAAACTACCACTAACTCTCAGCTGGAATATTGCAATTGCCTCCTCATGGATCTCCTTGCCCCTATCCTTGCTCTGTATGGTATATTCTTAACACTGCATCAGGAATGGTCCCCTTAAAACATTAGTCAGATCATGTCTTTCATCTGCTCAAAAACCCATTTAATTCAAAGTAAAACCCAAGTTCTTATGATAACCTACAATTTCCTACACGATCTGTGTCACCAGACTCTATTATCTTTCTGATTTTATCTCCTACTTCAACTCCTTTAGCTACGATGGCATTCTTGTACAGCACCTTTTGAACTGACGTTCCCTCTACTTGACATATCCCTCCACTAGATATCTGTATGGCCAACTTCCTCACCTCCTTAAATTCTTGCTTAAATGAGTTTTCAATGGAATTAGATTGCAGCCCCCCCACCCTGTTCAACAGTCCTCTCAGTTCTTCTAAACCTATTATACTTTTTTATTTTTTCTACTGTGCTTATCACTGTCTAATACTTTTACTTGTTTATGTATTGGCTATATTCTCTACCTAAATGTAAACTCCACGAAGGCATATACTTCATTTTCATTCATTGATGTATTCCATGAATACAGAATGATGGCTGGTGCAACATATTTTTTCAAAAAATACTTGCTGAATGAATAAACCATTTCTCAAGTAAATTATACATTGTATTTTCACATTGAACATTCACATACTCAAATAGTAATTACACTTCGAGGTACATATACCCAAAAGAAACTTGAGTACTCTTGTCTTAGGAGACATATGCAATCCAAAATATATAAAGAACTCCTACAGCTCAATAGCACAAAACCAAATAATCTAATTCTAAAAATGGGCAAAGGATTTGAATAGACATTTCTCCAAAGAAGATATCCAAATGTCCAATAAGTACATAAAAATGTTCTCAACATCATTAATTATCAGATATATACAATGGAATATTATTCATCTTTAAATAAGAAAGAAATCTTGCTATTTGCAACAACATGGATGAACATATTAGAAGACATTATGCTAACTGGAACAAATACTGCATGGTTCTACTTCCATGAGGTAACTAAAATAGTCAAGACATATGAATAATACTGGAAATAGTCAAGTACAGTAAAAAATACAATAAACCTTAGTAACAATGTTGAGTGAAAAATGCATATACAAACATACTACATATAGTAATAATAAATAGAATATTCAGATGCATATTAGATAAGAAGAATCCATAGTAAATATCAATTAAGATTAGTTTCTAGTTTTTAGTTGGTAGTAGATCTGTGGAACTTTTTGTTTTTATGAAAAAGAAAGACATGGCAGAAAAAAGACGATGTACGAACCAATACTAATAGTGTACCATGAACTATTAGCTATTTATCTAATTCACTGAACTTAATTTTAAAAAATAATAATAATAATATTTGGAATTTGGGAAGAAATTGTTTATAATTGTGCTTCAACTTCCTTTCATCCTCTTCTTATTAGAAGTCCTGGGGGTGTTCAGGGCAATCATCTTCCATTTCCCAGCCCTGGGTGTCTTGAGTCTTACAGAAGAGTACTCAATAAGCTACTTGAGTCAAGTTATGGGGTATAAAATTAAGAAATCTTCAAGTGTGAAGCAGAATATCAAAAGGTCAAAACAACAACTTTTTCATGTATTTTCCAAAATGGAAATTTGTTCTCAGCATGTAGCTATCACAGTATGAGCATTTTTTCAGTAATTAACTCTCTTTAAAAGTAGTCAAATGTAAAAGTAGTTTAATTTTTTATTAAATTTATTGGGATGATGTTGGCTAAAAAATTTATATGTTTCAAGTATACAATTCAATAATATGTCATAGGTATATTGCATCGTATGTTCACCACCCAAAATTAAATCTCCTTTCATCACCATATATTTGACCCCTTTATCTTTATAATTTTAACAACACCAAAGTCTCTGGTTTTTAAAATAATTTAGAAAAAGTAGAAATATGAGTAATCAACTACATGCATGAATTAAAATAAAAATAGCCAGCCACATGGTGAAATAATATTTAAAATCAATTTCTTTGAAATTTTGTCAAATTTCATTTGGGATATTTTGACCACTAAGAACTCTCATTTGGCTCTACAAATGGAAATGCTCACTTTCTTGCTTTTAAAATATTTATGTGCCATTTAAAATTCACCAGTTTCTTGGTTTTTTAATTTTATTTTGCCAAATAGACATAAGAAAATAAATGTGATGACAATGACAAAGATAATATACTGCTTAGCTATGGTACTTTCTGAAAATAAGGATTTTTAAAAAATAATATTGTCATGACTATGTGTACTAGATAGGCAATAAAAACTGAAATCTGTATCAAATAAATAAATGGGTCTAGGAAAGAGCCTAGAGTTTTAATCTTTTTATTAGTCACATTTTCTCTTACTGGAAGAGACTTATGAAATATTCATCATAATATTCATCCAGGAGAATAGTAGGAGTTTTGATTTCCAAACATGCTTAGCAATACATGAATAATATTATGCCACAAATTGTATAATAATAATTATAATTATTTTACAAAGAAAAAGAGAAGATGATAAATGGGAAAAATTTGGGGCTGGAAAATATTTATTCTTTCTATAATGAGATAGGAAGTTTATTCTACTATATTCCTTGTTCTTTACCCTGTTCTTTACAAACTAGATAAAATATACATGAAACAATTATTCTGGTTATAACAATATAAATATCATCACTAAAAACTTAATAAAATTTCTAATAAGGATATGGTTTATGGTTTTGTTAATTATGTTAATTTTATGAAAGAATTTCCATCTTGATTTTAGAAAATTAGTTAAATGAAGATTGATCCATATTTAGAATTAAAAAAGAAAGTCTTACATTTCATACAGAAACATGCCAAAAATAAAATAGTTTTGTTTTTTGTTCTTTTCTAGAGATATTAGCCAAAAATTGGCCTTGATCTTTATTATAACATAATTAAATAAGATAACAGAAGTAAGCAAATCAGCATTCAAATAATTTATCATATTACAAAACTATTTCTTATGTTTAAATATATGATACTCAAGTTTTTTTTGTAATATTCAAGGAATTCTAATTCCATCAGCTCAAAGCCCTCTATATCTTCAGAGTGCATAATTCATTCGATATTAATAAATAACCTGTTGATTTTTGTATTAAACATAATTCCATTTTGGATCAATAACAAAGCTATAGTCCACTCAAAAACATAGAAGAAAACCAAATTATAGCGGGTTAACTGATTTGCATGCTTTGAGATGTTATCGGCTGCTGTTTTTAATAATAAATGAAGTCATCCCTTTCAGCAATCTGGAAAATAAACTGAAATAATTATGTTTTCAGTTTTGATTTAACAAAAAACAGTTAATAGGAGAGGAGCAAATATTCTCTCAACAGAAAAAAAGCTGTAGTTACTGACAACCAGGTCAAGTGTGTATTTTTCACAACGGCCTAATTTATTGGTCTGCATATCCACTGAAGTGAAGAAGACCTCAGAGGGCCTTAATGCAGAAACTCAAGAATTAAACTCAAAACCTCTGTATTCACAGTCAACAGATATAAAGGCACTGTTTTGAGATTACTACTCATTTCTGACCTTATTTTGTATTAATAGCAAACATTATTGAAGGCTTAACTCTAATTTGCTTTCCCATTGCATTCAATATGTTTAGTCCCCACGATATACCCCAGAGAAGATTGATGCTGTTATTATCCCTATTTTAAATATAAAGAAACTGAAATGTATTCACTTGCCCAAGGTCACACAGTTAGTAAGCAGCAGATTTTGGGTTTCTACAATCTTTCTGATTCAGAGCCTGAGATTTTTTATCCATGTGATATTGACTTCCTATGAGCCCATTATTAAACTCACTTTTTATGTTGAGGAATTAATATGTGGATTGCATGTTTGGTTAAGATATATTTTTGAGAAACAAACTCTTTATCTCTACATATAGCTCAGCAGCCACAATCAACCTAGTATGTGAATATTTAAAATCTCAATTTTCCAGAAGACAACACTAAAAATATCTTGTAGATAAGTTTAATTACTTATATTATCTGATCTAATAAATTAGTAGTTGGATACCAAAATATAGAAACTCAGGTCTACAATGAACTGTTGTGGTGTGCACATCCAACTCTAGTGGGCATGATTCATGGTGCTAATGATGTAACTGAGATGCACTATTAAAGACATGTATTCAACTTCTGTATACATGCTTCCAATAATTTGTAGAGCTTGACTTCAAAGAGCTGACAATTGAACACATTCCTTTCGTATATATTTTGCTAAGCAGAAAATGACCAGAAATTAGTGTTTTCCCTTTTTAAATCATGAGACTGAAATATAAATTAAGCATAATATAATATAGTAAGAGTCTTAAATTTATGTTCAAAGACAAAAGCAATTTGTCAATTTCAAGAGGTTAGTTTTTTTTAAGGAAGTAGTAGGAGTTCTGGAGTCAATCTGCTTGAATTTGGAGTCTGGCTTCCATTACTAGAAGTTATTTAACTTCATTTTATAATTCATTTTTATATCTATAAATTGAGAGTAACAATAACACCTATCTCATAATTTGTTTTGAGAATTTAATGAGCTAGTGTGTATAAACAATACTTGTGACACAGAATAATTAGTGTTCAGTAAATATTAGTTTTAAAACAAAATTGTAAATATGGCAGAAATAATTGCTTTTTTTACACATAATTTTTGCAAATTAATGGGAAAAAAATTAAATAAATTATGACTAAAATAGAAATAGGCAAACAAAGAGGAAATCTAATTAGTGTCTAAATGTATATTTTTAAAAATTAAACTTTAGTCATAATTAAACTAATCAAAGTGAGGCAGAACATAAAAGAATTTTCTATGCAGTGATTAAGCAAAATATAATAAATATTTATAATGGAGAATATGATATAAAGTAGTTTTATTTTTCATTGATAGTGATGCAATCATACAACTGTATTGGAAATATGATAGCAAATATGTATCAAGAAACATCTTTATTTTAATAATCTTCGATCCAGTAATATCAGTCCTGTGGATCTTATTTAACGAAGTAACCCTGATAAAAAAAAATATATACTCTATTAAGGAAATTCTTTTATGTAAATAATAGTTTATTTACATAAGAATATTGCATACTATTAAAAATAAATGCTATAAAGAGTTTGGAGAAGAAAGAAAACCCTTGGAGTTTTAAGTAAAAAAGAGGGCAGAAAATGTAAGTATGTAAAAAAGATGAAAGAAATCTTGAGGCACAACATCACGTCACAGTAATTGCATTATATTTGTACCATTTTGAGTGACATTGTTTTTCTCTTTCAACATTCTGTAATGTGGTTATAATTATCATTTAGAAACAATTTAAAATATATCTTATATAATACAAATGATATTAAAAATATTTGCTATTATTTACATCGTCTATGTTGGAAACCACATGGCAAGCCAAAGAGAAAACATACCAGAATGGTCCTATATTTAAGTACGAAAATTTATAAGTTGAAAATATTAAGAAGAAATATGAGGCCTCAACATGAGACCAAAAGTAGTGGTGAGCATGCAATGCAAAATACAGATGTATTATTGAACTGTACACTCGAAACCTATATAATGTCACTCCAATAAATTTAAGAAAAATAATAATAATAAAAGTAGAAGAATAAAAGAAAACAGTAAGGTTTATATATATACGTGTAAGGCATATATATCATATATATATGATAAATACTTTATCAGGCATATATATACCATATATATTCAAATAATTAAATTTGAATATATATGGTCATATATATGAACATAAATTTAAGACTCTTACTATATATGGTATATATATATATATATTTAAAGTTCGGAATTTCTGTATATCTAAAGGGAACACAAAATTCTCTGTATTTTTCAAGGCTAGCTCCTCTGCCAAGTTGTTTTCCTGCTTATTTGAAGTATAAAAGAAACATTGCTGAAAATCGTTTTGGCATCAGGTACCATACAGTCAGTCCCAAGTATTTGGAACTAGTGAAATAAAAATTTAGAATTGTATGATTTTTAAGTGCTAAAAAAGATATAATTAATATGTAGTGTAACTTCTGTTTTCTTAAGTCCATTATGAAATATAAGTGAGATGACCATAGGTTTGATTTGCCTGGGGTAGTTCTAGTTTATGTCTGCCTTCTTATCTTATTTAATCATATTTTCACTCTTTAAGTATCCCAAAATGGGCAGCAAGTTATATGCTAACTATAACTATGGGCAATATTAACTTTGGTAGCAATTGTTGTCAAATTGTGAGAAAAAAATAATAATAGTATCAACTTTTATAGGTTGCTGTCAGGATTAAATACTTTAGAGTATATAATGTGCTTAAAAAGGTGTCCAGCATATATGTGTGAAATAAATGTTAGCTATCATTATCTAGTTCCTATGGAAAGGATCAACCAGAAAGAGCTCCCCAATTAGATAGAACGACAGCATTTAATGCATCCAGAAGCATTGCCCCATCATAAGTTTCCTTTTCTATTCAGTTGTATTCTATTTTCACCTGATATTTTCAAGTTCCCTGATTTTTTTTATGTAAATGAAGCCAAATAACCACCCAGATCATTTGTAGTCCTTTAAAATGATTCCTTCCCTTGTAGGTCTATCTTTCTGACATTTGATTTTACTAGGAATAGGTTATGCTGAACAAAAGACTGAAAAAATACATCATCAAGATATTAACTGGTTAGGAAGAGTAAAGGAATAAAATTTTCATGTGGGGAAGGGATTAGATTTTGGAGAGTGTAAGAACTGAAAAATGATATAATCTGTTAGGTTAAAAGTATCGTACTTTAACTAACATAACTCTTTGAAGCATCCAGTTTTAGAATAAAATTTAATTATATTAGGTAAATCAATTTCAGATATAATAGATTCACAACTGAAATGAAAATATATGTATTATGTCCTCAAGAGATGTACTATTCATGTGTTTAGGAGCATTGTCTTGTGTTTTATGGTAAAAAAGAATTTGGGGATTCCTTTTTTTGTGATCTTCAAGATATTAAGTGATTTTCAAGAAATATAACTTCTTCATTTTTCTTTAAGGTAAACATAATTTTGTCTTTCAATTTATGCATGGAGATTTCAATCATATTAATTTTGAAGAAGTTTACTTAAATTTCATAAGAAATGTCTCTAGTAGTAAAAACATAATTGGCCAGGACATCTTCATTCTTGAAAATGCCTGTGTAAAAGTTTATTATTTATTTCAGAATGCTGTTACCAAGGTATTTATGATCTTTTTTTTACTTATAAATTAATTACAAAAGGATTTTGAAAAGCATTGCTGATGTATATTAGTCTTTTTGTATCCAATGGTCCCTAGTTTACATTATTATCCAGTTCTAAATATATTGTTTTTTAAGTAGATCTTTTTGGGAAATCTACAGAACCATCTTGATCATTAATAGAGAATGCAGTAAGTTCCTCTAGTTCCAAATTTTGTTGCAAGACAAAAAGTTTTCAATTCCTATTTTTAGTCTACATTTCTTCAGACTATTGTCTTCCTTGAGTGTATTTGTGGGAAATGTTTTAATTTAATTTTTTTTAACTTAGAAAAAATGTCAGTGGCAAAAGTGGTGTACTTAAGTTGTTTATTACTGTGCAAAAATAGATCTTTAAACTGAATTTATAATCAGTTTTACTGGCTTTGATTTAATACTTCCTATAGAATAAAACAGAAAGTAGAGCTTATTTGCCATTTAATTGGTTGTGAAGTGCTCCAAACCAATGAAAAGATATCTGGTTTGTGGATGACAGAAATTCTACATGATTGTAAGGAGCTGGAGGATGTTGGTTTGTCATAAAAGAGTACTACTGTGAAAGATAAGAAACTAATAAAAGATATTCTGAAAGTTACTAAGAAAATGACAGCGAAGGCAAAGAGAACTCCTAAGAAATAACATGTCTGATATTGACTGTCATATGGTAACTTCTACATGAGATTGGATTTATATAAATATAGCAAAATTGATTGCTTATTGATTACTGAATTTGGTAAGACGCCATTGAAAAATCAACCAGAAAAATGTATTACCACTTTATCATATTAACCATTGAGTTATTTTAGAAATTGATGCTTTTCAACATGAAGACTGGAAAATAATTGCTGAACCCATATCCAGTTATTTTTTGTGCATTATCTAAGGCCAATAATCAGAGTTGCAACAGGCTGGTTTTAGAGATGATTCTTAATTTGGATCATTTATTTGTTCATTTATCAAATAATTACAATAATAAATATAAAAGCAGGCACTCATTGCGCAAAACCCTGGAAGATCAGTATTGACAGAATAACTTGTCTTCTTCAGATGATATTAAATACTTCATGGATCAAATGACATACTATAATATGACCTTAAAAAGTTGAGTTTATTTTTTAAATTCTCTCAAGTTAGAGTCAGTTGACATTTTTCAGCTATCTTATATAGAAAGAACTGATTGATAAGGCAACTAAGCAAATATAAAGAAGTATTTCACAGTAAAAGCATTACTGATAACACTAAGCTTTTACTGTGGGTATGGCTATGCATTAAAATGTTCCTCACAACAATCCTTGATCGGTCATATTAGATAAAATAGGGGAAACTACTTTAACAAATGGCTCAAACCCAATTGCTCAGTTTAATAGTAAATGATGATTACTCCTGGTACGTAGGCAGCTGTTCTCTGTGCAATGATTCATCTGCCATTAACTAGTGGAATGAGAAAGAAAGATGGAAGAAACACTCTCTTCTTAATAATCTTGGCCCAGAAGAGACAAACATTACTTCCGATCAGATTCCATCAGTAAGAACTGGTAACAAGGCCATACTTGGCTGCAATGGGAGCTATACTATAATACCAGGATATAGAATAACATCTAAAGAGAAACAAGAAGCAAAGTCTCAGTACAGGGGAACAGGAGTTACTTATAGGCAGGGGCTATGGCCAAAGGGAGCAGGGAATTGAAGCACAATAGTGATAGACAGTGAATGTTTCAAAGCCTAGATTCCTAAATATCACTGCTCACATCAATTTCATTTAATTTCTATTTCTTGGCAAGATCTTTGGCTTAGTAATAAACAAGTAAGATAAGTGTTAGAAATAAATACTATATTAATATCATATTTTAAACTTTTGACTGGAAGAAGAAATGGTTTTTGAAGAGGTAAGGAGACAAATATGACAAATAGTAAGAAAAATTATTTTAAAATGATAATACTTAATCCTAAATGATATTTTCAGTGTGTGGATTTTTATGATGGCTCACAAAACTGAAGATAAATTATATTCCTGTTGATTATTTTTGCTAAACTCAATCAGATTATTTTGATATGCAAATAAAATTTATCACTTTTGAAGTAACTTGCAAATTACAAATTTATTGCTTAATCTTCTACCCATCTTGTGTATGTTATGATCAAATAGAAAAAATGTTTTAAAAGAATAATTATCTTTTAAATTGTATTTATTGTTTTAATTATTTTCTCAAAATTGTTTTATTATGCAAAATCTTTTGCTTTGCTTGTCTCAAAGAATGAGATTTATTACGCCATACATTACATATGAGATAAAAGATACAGATTTTGCATATATCAATTCATTTAAGTTGATAATTGACATTCATGATGCTAAAAGTTTTTCTTATATAACTGTATTTAAAACTTACAACTAGAAAAATAAGTATAAATTCAATCAGATTAGTAAATTATTTTTTATCTTTTCCCACTTTTGTACATAGATTTTTCTCTAATTAGTATTAGGTAAAATGTTTAATTATTTCATCTGTATCATTTAATTAGGAGCCTATTAGTACTACAAAATTAAGTATGCAAGAAAATAAGCTAATATAAGCATTTTTCAAGAGATGTTAATAATATAGGAGTAGATGGGAGAACAGTAGGCATCTTGAAAAGTATAGGTTACTGAACAGACAAGATCTGTACTAAATTCTTATTTGAAAACCACATCCAGGTTAACACTATGTGCCTCATTATTTGAAGGAAAAAGGAAGTAACAACTTAAGAATACTAGTGTTATGGGATAAAATTATTAATTATTGTGAAAAAACACATTTTTCTTAAAAATCTTTTTCATTTTCAGAAGTAATTCATCACGTCAGGATATTAATTTAAAAAGATGCATGATCTTGTCAGCAAAGCCTCACAAAGCATGAAGAAAATAGAAGGGAGTCTATTTATATCAGCATAAAAAAATTAACCAGACTGAGTGTTTTTTAGATTTGCTATGCTCAGTCTTAGGCATGAAACATGGAAGAAGATGGACTATTTAGCTGCACACCTCTTCAGCTAAACTTATCTAAGTTTCCACAGGTGGAAGTCATGGCTTTCTCTTTTATATTTTCAAAGCATTTGATCATACCTATTTTTGTGTGTGTATTTGTGTTTTTGTTTTAAAATTAAAATTTACTTTTATAAAGTTAATTGAAATAATTATATGTATATGCCTGGAGAAATTTTAATGTATGATTTTTACATATTAATACACCTATCTGACCACTACCGAGATCAATATATTAAACTCCAGAAGATTCCCTTTTGTTGTGCTCTATCCCAGGACCATCCTCCAGAAGTAACAAATATTCTGTCATTGTAAATTTGTTTCACCTATCCTTGAAGCTAGTATAAGTTGAGTCTTACAGTATGTATGACTTTCAATCAAAATGATGTCTCTGAGATCCACTTATGTCATGGTCATCACTATTTTTTTCCTTTTATTTCTATATAGTGTTGCTCTGTGTATGCATGTACATTATATATATATATATTCTATTATTTCTAGTTATTTAAGTTTTTTGAAGCACTTGGGTATTGTAAATAAAGCTGCTATGAACAAATCATTTAGCACACATATGAACTCTTAGAAATCTAAAAGTAGAAGTAATGCATCTAGGATAATAATAGGTTTAACTTTCATAAATACTACCTAAATTTTTGCTAAAATGATTAGAGCAATTTATACTACCACCAGCAATATATGAGAGTGTTTTTTACTCCATGTCTGTTCTAACACTGGGAATGTTCTCTCATTTTAATTTCATCCACTGTGGTGAATATTTTGTGGATTTATTTTAAATATCTTTGATAATAAATAATGTGAAACTTTTCATATGTTTATTGACCATTTGAACATCCTCTTTTGTGAAGTGCTGTCAGTCTTTTGGCCATTTTTTAAATTGAGTTATTTATCTTTTTATTATTGTTTAGTGAGAGTTCTTTATTCTGGATAAAGTCCAGAATAAAGAGTCCTTTGTCAAGTGTCTTACTTATTAACTCTCTTAATGATAATTTTTGATGAGCAGATATTCTTAATTTAATGTACAGCTAGCAATTTTTAGTGAACTTGTGTGTGTCTTATTTAAGAAATCTTTACTTACTCCAAGGTGGCGAAGATATACTCCTATGTTCTCTTCTAGAAGTATTATTGTTTTATCTTTCTCATATGAGATAATAGTAAAAAAAAATGAATTTCTTCTTTATTATGGTAAATATAAAAGAAGTTTTTTTATATTTGTACTTAATTTTCTGATACCATTTATTTAAAAGGCCACCTATTTGCCACTAACTGACATTAGCATGTTTATTTATAAATAAAATGACAATATTTGTAAATCTGCTTCTTGATTCTCTATTTTAGTATTGATTATTTTGAATATTCTTATGTACACATCATGCTGTCTTGATTATTATAGTTTTGTAGTAATCCTTGTAATCTGATAGTGTAAATCCTATAAAATTTCTTTTTAAACATTTTCTTTGCTATTTATGATCGGGTTAGACAAAGACCAATCCATATTTTAATTAGCCCATAAATCTTTAATGGTAAGCAAGAATTTATTAATTTATTATAAAATTACTTTATTACTCTTTCATTAAAAGAAATTCTTCCATAGTCCAACTGGAGAAAGCTCTAGTAAGATGCATTTTTTATGGGCAATTATAGGTTTTGTAACATGGATTGGAAATGTTCAGACTATCTAGACTAATCAAATAATATGCAAACATAGAAAATTCATAATATATCTGACTCTCAAATTGAAATAATTGCTGTTAAAATAAAATTCCAAAGAATTTTCTAAATAATTTATAGTTCATCAGTTAAACTTTTTAGGAAAATACTATGCATTGGGCTGCAATTGTTTTTCTTTTTATTTAATTTGACAAGATATTTTATGTAGTTTCTAAGTGTGATAAAAAATTTTTTAAGTAAAAAAA
This sequence comes from Pteropus alecto, assembly GCF_000325575.1. Classification (NCBI taxonomy): domain Eukaryota; kingdom Metazoa; phylum Chordata; class Mammalia; order Chiroptera; family Pteropodidae; genus Pteropus; species Pteropus alecto. The sequence continues at coordinate 16,141,350 of NW_006443138.1, read as the reverse complement.
ATTCTTCCATATCTTCTTTGGCAAAATCAGGAAGGAAATAAGTTAGTAGCTAGATAAAAATGTATGATTTAGGAAGGTTTTGACCTTGTTTTTTGTTAGATTATAGTCTTGATCATGTTTAAATGCAAACACTTGAAAGAGAAACCTTGGATGTAAAAGGTAGAGTTATAATAACTAATGGTGTGAGCGCAGGTTCCTGGGAAGTCAAGAGGGTCTAGAAAAGAAGCATAGAGAAGGATTAGGCTCGGATATGATGAGGGATACCTCTTTTTAAAGCAGATGAATAGAGGAGAGAATGAGTGTAGATATATGATTTGCAAGATATATAAGAGGAAGTTGAATGACTTCCTTTTACTTTTCCTCACTGAAATAGCAAGAGAGATTTTTTGCTGACAGGGAGGTGCCAGAAGACAGGATGTAGAAAGTGGAGAACTTTTCAGATAATTTATAGAATAAGAAAGCAAATTGAGTAAAGAAACCTATCAGGACAGCTATTGGGAAGGACTGAAGGTTAATGGTAGTTCTGTTACCATAAATTTGCTTATAGTAGAAATCTCTCCAGAAGTAAGTGTGCAAATGGTTATCTTGTCGGTGTGGCCAAAAGCTATTGGATTTTAAAAAATCTTTTTAAAATATGTCATCTCACAGATGTTTATTTCAATACAATCTAGATATTCTGATTAATATGGAAACATCCTCAATACAGAATATTACTATGCTTAGAAATTTTAAGAAACATCTCTATTTTAATTTCCCTAGATTACAAAAGCTCTTGTTCAGTTTGTAGTGAAGAAGGAAAATAACTATTAATCGTTATCTATATGATTGATTATTTGCTATTTAAAAGTTATTAATGAAGTCAATACAGGTATTTCTCACCAAGATTTATATATACATACATACATATATATATATCAACACACACACACACACACACACACACACACACACACACACACTCTTAGGTGAGTTTCCCATTGTCCTCCATTCTTTACATTTTTTTGTCAGATTTAGAATAACAATAACTACATTTACATAAAACTTTAGAATTTGCTAAGTATTTTCTACTCTCTTGCCCAATTTCATACAACTGTTATGCTATATAGCTAGACCATTAATTCAATTCTTCAGATTCTAATTCAGATTCATCTCCACTATACCACAGGGGGAATAGTAATATACTTAAAGTCAGACTGACTTAATTATGCTGGGAGGCTAAAATGTATTTATTTCTCCATATGTTGTTATTTGAACATGAAAATATAGATACAGGATTTTTTTCCTTTGATATTTCATAAATATCTCATATAAATGCAATATTACTTAGATGGCGATTAAATCCAGTGGACCAGTGTTTTTTTAAAATCCTGTAATCAGGTCTATGGCCATGCCACCCTGAACAAGCCCGATCCCGTCTGATCTCGGAAGCTAAGCAGGGTCAGGCCTGGTTAGTACTTGGATGGGAAACCACATAGGAAGACCAGGTGCTGTAGGTGTAAAAAATAAAAAATAAGGGATTGTAAGCTGACAAGGTCCTTGCGATCTGGCAAAAAAAAAAAAAAAAATTAATATATATATGATTTTAGCCTAATTTATTAGTTTTGTAAATGTAGATTCTTTTATTCCAGTTTATTTTAGAGTAAGACATACTTGAAATTATAAGAAGGAAAATTTAACATATAAGTTAAATTACCAAGAAATTGAACATCTGCATTTCAATCCTATATTTTAAGAAATAATTTTAAGCTTTGAAGATATGGTTCATGGTTTAATGTTTTATATAAATCAGTACTGGCTGAGATCCAAATATTAATAGCATGACTAATATAAAAATTCTCTATTTCCTCATGCCCCTCATTAAATTATTTTGTTTGTTTTGCTACACTAAACAACACTTACATAGCAATTGAAATGTCTCTTTAAAAAACAGAAAATCTGAAAAATCAAGACAAGATTATTTTAAATTTAGATCCATGAATTGAACATATATTTCTCCAAAGATGATAAGTAAATTAAAAAGTGCTCAATTTCATTAGTCATTAGGAAATGCAAATCAAAGCCACAACGAGATTCCATTATACACCTAGTAGAATGCTCTGATAAAATAGGTAGATAATAAAAAGTGCCGGCAAATATATGGTGATGTTTGAATCCATATATGTTGTTAGCGGGAGTATAAAACTGCAGTTACTTTGGGAAACAGTTTAGCAGTTCCTCAAAATGTTACACATGAAGTTACTATATAATCCAGCAATTTCACTCCTAGGTATATATCTAAGGGAAATAAAAATATGTCTACACAAAACCTTGTAGAGGAATGCTTATAGCAATATTATTGATAATAGCCCCAAAGTAGAAACAACTCAAGTGTCTATCAACTGCTGAATGAATAAGCAATATGGTTTATCCATACAATGAAATATTATTCAGCAGTAAAAAGGAATGAAGTTCTGATACATGCTACAACATGGGTGGAACTTGAAAGCATTATGCTAAGTGAAAGAAGTCAGTCAGGCATAAAAGGCCATATATTGTATGATGACATTGATATGAAATGTCCAGAATAGGCAAATATATATAGAAAAATAGATTAGTGATTACCTATTAGTGGTTGGCTATTCCAAAGGAAAATTACACCAGACACATTAACCAGGCAAGGAAGACTATTGTAATAGAGGAGGGAGATTGAACTCCACTTCTCTGAAATAAAAAGTGAGAGTATTGTTAAATGCTGTGGTGAGCTGGGGGAAAGTACTAGAGGAGGTTAGGGGGTCAGTCAGTGTGATTAGGCCATCTATGTTTGCTAATATAGTTAAGCTGCTCTCCCACAGAGACTGGGAAATAGTGGCACTGTCTCTTTTGATGATTGCATTTCAAAGGGATGAGTCCTAGGTCCTTATTAAAGACATTTCTAGATTATAAAACTGGTAAGAGGCTGGGAAAAGATTTATTTGCATTTCAAGGAGTCAGAGAAAGAATTTGCAATGACAAGTTTTCTAAAGTAAATGTTCTAAGGAAAGGGGTGGGAGGAGGTCAAGAATCTTTAGTAAGGAAGAAACCTGATTAAAATTTAGTCAAGCTGAAAGGAAAGCCATAATGTTCACCTAGGGCTGGGTAAGGAGTTGGGTGAGAACAAGAGTCACTGCTAATGGGATGAAGCTTTATTTGGAGTGAGGAAGAGCTCCGGAATTGCTTGTGGTGACTGTTGCACACCTCTGTGAACGTATTAAAAACAATTGCATGGTACACTTTAAATGATAAATTATGTTGATTATATCTCAATAAAGTTGTTTACAAAAACAGATGTGTGTATAATTATTTGAGTGTGTAGTCCTACCTATTATTAGTGTTCGTTTACCAAATTACTATAAGAAAGAATAAAAGGCCATGTAATTACCGTTGATTATAATTTTTGTCTGTAAGGTATCTGTCTTTGCTTCTTAAGAAATTTTACTGGGTTCTCGTTACTTGACTCCCGTGTTTGTCTAACATATTTTTCTCTTCTTTTATTCTACCTGAGTTGCAAGCCAAAACAGTCTGTCTGTCCACATTGTTGCTTCACGAGGATCTTATTTGATCTGAAGAACAAGCTAGGACTCCTATCCCAAGAGAGATAAGCACTTAGTCAAATAACATATTATGTATCAAGACTTGGGTCCAAAATCCTTGTGTGACCTCCAATTCTAGTTCATTTAACAGGTACATTTGGGGACCTTGAAAATTCTCTTGCCTTTTTAACACACCTCTTTGACTAAAGGTCAGACCTGAGTAGCAGGCTTTGTTTCTCCTTTGCCTGAGAAAAGGTTATATTTGACAATTCTGCATCATTTGACACATTTGACCTCCTGGAAATACTTTCTTTTGCATATTTACATAACACCAGATTTTTCTGGTTTTCCTTATACTTCACTGACTATTCCACCTCTCTTGTTGAATCTTTCTTTTACAGACTTCTGAATGTTGGACTACTTAGATTCTGTCCTCCCCCTGCATCTTTCTTTCTTATATATATTTCTTCACTATGTGTACTTTACAGGTATACAATTCATTTTTGTTAATTAATGATAAAATTTATGTAGCAAGAAGTAGTCATCATTACCTTCACTTAGATAGAGACCAAATAAGAATAAATTTATTTAGCTATGAATTTAACCCATTATTTGCAAGAAGTCGTTTTAAAGTTACTTTTCCATGGAACTAGAAAACAGTTATTAAAATGATGTGACTTTGATATTATTTTTGCTTTCACAAAATTATAAAATGACTTCATGCTTATTTGACATGCAAGAAATTTTTCTAATGAATGTGCAAGAGCAGGGTCAGCCCACTGACTACTGTTAAAGCAACAGTATGACAGTATGGTATTAAAAAACAAATATAAACTCATTCATCCATTTATTCATTCAGTAAATATTTATTAAATGCCTCTTATGTAACAGGATCTGTTTCAAGAACTAGAGATATAGCAGTGAACAAAATTGAAAAAAATTTCTGCAACTATGCATTCTATATTATACTGTGAAGAGACAGAGACAAAAAGAAACAAAACAAATGAATCTACAGTATACTGTGAAGAGATAAGTGCTATGGAGAAAAATAAAACAGGGCAGAGGAAACAGAATGCATTGAGAGGGTTGCAATTTTTAAAATAATGGTCTGGGAAGACTTCTATGAAAAGGATACATTTGAGCATTTTGTTGAAGGAGGAAATGGTAATAAACCATGCAGATAAATATCTAGGTGAAGTGCATTCTAAGCAGAGACAAATGTATAAAGGTGGGCCTCATGTAAACATATATTAAACGTGTTTGCAAAATAGCAAGTAAGACAGCATGTCTGGGGAAAAGTGAATGAAAAAAAGAATAGGAGAAAGTAAAATCAGAGCGGTACCTACTTAGTTTATGTTGGGTTTTGTAGACAATTTGAAAATTCTAGTTTTAATCTTCATTATATACATAGATATTTATTGGTGGATTTTTGCAGAGAAGTGACTTGATCTGTTACATTTTACGTTGAGAATCAATTTTAAAAGGGTATAGGGGGAAGCCGGGAGACATGTTGGGAGGTCATTTCAGTAATCTAGGTAAGAGAGGGCAGAGGTTGGTAGGAAGTATTAAGAAGTGGTCAGTGTCTGGATATATATCAAAATTAGATGTGTATGGATTGGATGTGGAGTATGAGAGAGAGAGAAATGTCAAGGGTAACTCCAACTATTTTATTACATAAGTAACTAAAAAGATAAGTCTCTTTAACTGACATAGGAAGAATTCAGGATAAGAGGTTTGGGAGGTAAAAAACAGAGATGGTTAGAGCCATGCTAATTTTGAAATGTCTACTAAACATGGAAATTGAGATGTTGAGAATGCAATTGAATTTATGAGAATGAAGTTCAAGGAAAAGGACTGAGTATGAAATTTTACATTTGGGAGTCACCAAATGACTTATTTATGAATGAGATTGCCAAGAGATGACTAGACAGTGAGGGAAGTGACCCATGTCCTGAGTCATGAGAGTCAGCAAAAGAGACTGAGAGATAGCTACTATGAAAGGAAGAAAGCAAAAATGTGTGATATCCCATAAGCCTAGTGAATAATATCAATAAAAGTACAAGTGAACAACTGTGTAAATATGGCTGAGAGACTAAGTAAAATGAGCAATGAGAATTGACCATGAGCTTAAGCAACTGATGACTTTGAAATAAGAAATTTAGTGTTGTTGGAAATCCAGTTATAATGAGCTTGAAGAGAGAATAAGAAAGGAATTTAAGTAAATATAACTGGTTTGTTTTTATTTTTGTTTTGTTTGTGTTTTGCTATAAAAGGGAACATAGGATTAGTTGATAACTGCAAGGGTTATTAAATCTCTTCAAGAGTGCCTGATACCAAATGTTTTAGTTTTCAATAGTGTAGTGAAAACATCTTTTAATCAGATCAATTAAAACTATGATCTCAAAAAGTTAACACACCTGTTTTAAGCACACTTCGGTTTGTGTATCACATTTACTTTAAATGATCTGTGAGAATAGAAAATAAAATGAATTGAGAAGATCAAAAAGAGCGTTCTTCCTGTAAGACTTCAAGAAAAGTGGAATTAGGTTCCTCACTCCATGCTCCTTCACCCAGTTCCCTATACTGTTATTCCTAGATCTCTCAAATAAGTGCCACTCCTAGGTCTCTGTCTTAATGCATGGGTTCAAAATAAAAGAATTTGAAGAAATAAGATTTCAGTGGCTACCCCAGTTTGATTCTATTTGGAATCTCATTTCTGATCTTGCAAATACTTCCATTCATTCCACATTATGATAACGTCATAGACATGAGAAGGCGCCTAGCAGATCTCCTACTACAGGGAGGATAATTGACTGAGAAGAACTGACAATACGTTCTTTGAAATCCATCCCCACATTTGGACTGAGGCCATGTCTTCCACAATTTGCTCCTTTCCAATGACTAAGAAATATTAAGGTAGATTCCTTCTAGGAGACACAGAACTCTGTTAACCACCTTTGGCTCAAAGCTTATAAATAGCTTTCCTGAACCTACCTTAGACTCCATCCAACCTTCTCCCTATCTCTCTTTTATTTGCATCACAGTCTAACAACTTTCCTACCCTTCCTTATCTCCTTTCTTAATTCTTTTTACACAAACGGTTAAAGAACTATTGCAAACAGGGTCTGAGATGGCATCCACACAGAGACCCAAAGCATTATTATGCCCTCCTTTTCTCTCCTTTATTCAAATGGGAACCTATGGGGACCAGGTAATAAATAAAGTTTTGGTGGAAGTATAAATCACAGTGAGTTCACTGGATTTGCCCACCCATTCAGCGATCTTGGTCTCAATTCCTGAGCATATAATTGGAATTTGTATACTTGATTGTAGGAGGGACTCTACATTGAGTCTGTGGTCTATGGAGTAAGAGTTAATGTGGTAGAGAAAGACAAATAAAGTGCTTTAAAACTACTCCTCCCCACAATCCAATTCAAGGAAAAAAATTTTTTTTCCTGAGGTATATGATAAAGATTAGTGTGACCATTAAAATCTTAAAAGATGCAGAGATAGCAGCCCCTATTACATATTGATTTAATTTGCCATTGTGTCTCTTGCAGAAACTAGAGACTTATTATAGAATATTTCAGATTCTACCAAGTAGTAGCACAAATAACAGCTGCTGTATCAGTGATGATATCACTATTAAGGCAGATTAATAATACCCTGGGCACATTGTATGTGGTCATTTATTTCACGAATCCATTTTTTACCATTCCAATTATGAAAAGTCAGAAACCGTTCACATTCACATGGGATAGACAATATTCATTTACAGTTTTGCCTCAACCCTTCTACCCTGTATAAAGTCCAAAGAGATTTGGACCATAAAGAAATCCAGCAAAACTACCATAATGAACTACCATTACATTGATGGCCATCATGCCAGTGTGACACAGTAAGCAAGAAGTGACCTGTGTTAAGAATATATATAGATCCGGATTAGTGACTTTTGGTCTAGTCAATTGGTCAGGGGCCTGGATGGAAAAGAAATGAAAGGTCAGAGACAAGAAAGTCTGGAGTAGAGACATGTGAATGGACACATGGCAGAAGGCACAAAGTAAAATATTTGTATTTACTTTATACCAGAAAACATCCATCAGGGAAGAGGCATTGAACAATAAAGTAGACAACATGACATAGCTGCAGAAATGGAATAATGAGCACAGTTGAAAAAAAAACAGTAGCCAAAATGGCAGAGATGGAGGCCCAGTTTCCTCAAGTCTCTTACCAAGTGTGTATGAATGTGCAGCTTTAGGGAATACATGACAGAGTTAAGACTGCTATGCAAGGCTACTCCTTGGGAACAATCAGGTGATACCCTTGATCAGAAGAAGGCTGTAATACAGTTTTGCACAGTGAGGGTGTGGAGTAATACATCTGAAACCCTGATGATTCACTTAGGGTGCCTCCTGGTACTCCTGGGCCCCATTTTACTCTAGATGGACATGTGTAGCAAACTGAGAAGTGTATGACTAGCAAGTATTCAAACCATACAGAGGAGTAGTTTTAGAATATAATTTTTTTTACTTAATATTGATTCATTAACTCAATGATATACTGATATGTTATATCTATGCTAAAAAACAAACCATCTTTGCTTAGTTTTAGACAAAATTCAAATCTTCTATGTACACTTTTCTATTTAAAAGAGACAATCAAGGTTATCTTGATTTCCAGGTACTGATAACTATACCTTTGTTAGAAATAGTGACAATTTTATGCCCTATCATACATTATCTCAGTGTATTTTCACCTTCCTATCTTAATTTAGATGGAGATTGATACGAGAACATTTTATTTAGAAACATATCTCAAAGATAAAGATTAATTCATGTTTTCACTTATAATAAAGCCACAGGTAAATTTAAGAAAATCTCTCCCTTTTGTTGTTTACTCTTAAATATTATTGTGTTAAATAGCATCTGCACACCCCTCTACCTCTTTTATTCTGCTTTCTGACTTAGGAGGCTGACCTGTATAGGCTGTATCAATGGGGACCCTTTCCCTGTAGTTTCCATTTAGGATCCGTAGAAGTGACTCCACGTTGGGAACAGTGGCAAGTGATCAGAAAAAAGCTAGGAAAGTGAGGTTGGGAAACTTGTTAGCCGTAAGTTCTTCCCAAAAGGGTACTTTGTACTGGCTGTTTTCCTCAACCAAAGGTCCTAGCTCCCCTCAAGTTGGTCCTTTAAATATGATTATTTGCTTTCAAGTTCCTTTAACTGGTCCTTTTGGCATACCTGCAGTACTAGATCTCGCTGATATTAGCCTCTAGATATTGCATTATCCTTTGTGATTTTTCTACATCCTTTCATGCCTTTGAAAAGAGTCTTTTAATGAATTCTCCTGGGACTCTAACAGATATAGTAATTCAGTGTTTCCAAACATTTTTTCATTATCCCCTAAGTAATCTTTTTAGACATTATTTTTTTTAAATTGCTCTCTCATTACATCAAATACTACTATGGAATGAATGGATAAAGAAGATTATATGCATGGAATACTACTCAGCTATAAAAAGATCAAATCTTGCCATTTATGACAACATGGATGGAACTTGAGATATACTGAGTAAAATAAATCATATATAGAGAGACAAATAATTATATAATTATGTTCATATGTGGGATAAAATAAAAGAGCAAACAAAACAAAAACAAACTCATAGATGTAGACAATGGATTGGTGGTTATCAGAAGGGAAAGGGTGAGGGAGAGGCAACTTGGGTATGGTAAGGGGTCAAATGTATGGTGACCAATAAAAACTAGACCTTTAGTGATGATACTGGTGTCAAATTATTATATTGTACACCTGAAACGTAACATTATAAACCAGTGTTACCTCAATTAAAAAAAATATTATTATAATATCTCAGATTTTTCATTCCCAAATTTAATTTCCATCACTTAGTGGGGATATCACTCCTTTTGAGAATGCTTGGAATAACTGGTAACAGAAGTGACTTAATGGAATTTGAGGATTGCCATTTGTTTAAGCAAGCACCTCAGTTTGGAGGAAACAAGACACAATAAGCTTACAGGATGTGATGTATGCCTTAAACCAGCAGCTCATATATGCTTAGATTGCATAGATGTGGAAACCAAGAGATGACACTGAAGGTGATCCCTCTTATTATTAGGTGTAATAACCCTTTGAGGAATTTTTCTGTCACTGCAACTATGACCATGATGGGTATGGGGATTCTTGGGCCCCAAACAGGAATGTTTCCTCAAATCCAAACAAAACACAACAAAAATACTATAGTCATGGTTCCAATGAATTAGAGGCAAATCTACTTCTGACCATTTTGGGCTTCTTATGCCTCCAAATCAATAAGAAGAAAATATATTGGGGTTATTGATCCCTTTACCAGGGAAGTATTTGAATAAAGAGCTAAAAAAAGACTATTATTGAAATCCAGGGGATTCGATGGGGTACCTCTTGTTACTTCTTTGGCTTGATCAGTGGAAAACTATGGCAAGTTGAGTTACAGTTCCTAAAAAGAAGATTGTTTGGGTTACCACACTAAAGAACTCTATCCAGAAAAGTTACTGGTACATGGTAAGAAGAATATAAAATGTATTGTGGATGAAAGCAATTTTGATCACCAACTTAGGTTTTTGACCAGCAAAAGAAGTAGCACTTAGCCATATTTTGCATTATTTTACACTTTTTTTCCTCCCTCCTTTTCTCCCACTTTCTTATACAAACACTGATTGCAGTTAATATTTTAGGTTTCAGATAAGAGTATGGTTGAATGAATGTGCTGGTGGAACTTTAGGTGTCTCCTGTATTTGAAATCTACCTGTCACTCAGGCCAGAGACAACAGTGTATGCTGAGAAACGAAAAGATGAACCGAGGTATATATCTTTTGTCCTTTTAGATTCACTCACCATCCTGCTCTTTCTGGAAAGTGTACCTATAGTTATCTGATCAGGCTGTCTTGTCCTCTGACTTCCAATTAAATTTAGCCAATAAAGAATCTCTGACAGATAACTCAAAGGAAAGAAGACAGACACATTAGGTTTAGTGCACAAGCCCTTTCTCTATGGAATTCCTTAAAGGTTGTCACAATATTAACTTTTAAAATAATCTCTTTAATAAACTCCTCAATTTATCCTATATATATTTTTGGATAAATATGTGGTATATTTATCCTGAATATACCATATGTTTCCTGGTGGAATCTTGACTTATACATTAACTATGATACATTTTTTGTTTATATAGCCCAAATTCCAAGATTACATATCTATATTAGTCATATGACCTATAGCATTGTATTCAATATCAAACTAACTGGAGAAATATTTTTGGCCAAAGAAAGTATTCTGAAACTTGAAACCTTTGAAATTAACTTCTACCTTGGAAAAAACTGAATGTAGTCTGACCTAGTAAGGTCAGCTATAATAGAGTATAACATCATTTTAGTGAAAACTAAGTTTGTTTTTAAAAGCCTGTATAGTAATTTACATACTATTCTCTTGATGGACAAAAACTTAAATGAATTCTTCTCTATATTTTTATTTTTTCTGATCCTATGCAGAGAAAGATTGTGTGTGTACCTAATGTGTCTTAACTATATTTAGCTTAATGTTACTATTTTTAAAAACTTCAATTTATAAGTTTTACTTCTTCAAATATAAAACTAAATCCCAATTCAAATATTTTAGAAATATAATTAAGATGATGTTCCTTTCTGATTAAATATATCACCTTCACTGTTTTGTCTCCAGGTTATAGCACAGTGAATGACCTACTTTTCATGAATTAAAATAAACTATCAATATTTATTGAATGAATGAAAACCTACTAAAAATATCACATAATGGATCCAATAATTCACATCGCTATCTTATGCAAAACCTCAACTGGATTAAAAATAATTGAAAAATGCATTCAGTGTAAGATTGTTGACAGTTGAATTTCTTTATATAATCATTTACAGATATAAAATATAGAGAACATGTTACCATTGTTTTTAATGATAAAAATATTAAGTATATTTTAGTTAAATGTATCAATTAGAATAATGAATGAACCAGATGTCAAAATTAATAATCAGAATTTTCTGGAATGTTTGAGCCACTCTTATTTTCCTCAATCTCCATAAGTTTAATAAATTTTATTGGTATGATTTTTGGGGGAGATTCAAATCTTTCAAATTTTGTATGTAGCCCATCAAGTTAAAAGGGAGAAATATTTGTGCCATGATTCAGAGTGACCTTTGTTCATAGCAACATGTGTCCACACACTTTATATAAATACATGTATATTTATTAAATCAGTCATTGAACAACTTTTATTACTTTATAGAGTCTATTAGATTCTTGTTTATAGGAATTGTATCTATGTCATAACTTGATATCCATAAACCAGAAAGTTGAACTATTTAGAATTCAATAAAGTTTCTAAAATTAACAAGTAAAGCAATCATTTAACAAATTAATATAATTCCTCTATTTTGAATTTAAAGAACATTACTAAATACCATAAAGGAACAAAAATTAAAGCTCCAATCCATGTACCTCAAAAGCTTTTATTCAAATAAGGAAGGTAAAGAACAACCATTTTTCCCAGTTTCCTCAGGGTAGTCTGAGTTTACACCTGTGTTCTTGGCTTAAATAATAAAATGCTCCATTTCATTCTCAAATGTGGCATTGTTAGGTCGATAAATTATATGGTCACCCTAGTGATAATATACATAAACCAGCAAGTAAAATGTAAAGTGGCAAGTGATTAGTATCAGGAAATAAGTACAAAGCAAGTGCCACCGAAATTCGTCTTATGTGAGTTCAATTCTCCCTGGTAATCCAGGGACACTTCAAAGCAGAGGTGATAGTTATGTCAAATCTTTAAAAAAAAAAAGAGAGAGAGGAAGATTTTGATAGAGATAAGATGAAAGGCAAGTAGTTTATTCAATAAGTATATATTTAATGTAAAATTTTACTCATGTTAAAGTATAAATATGGATTAAAAAATGTACATTTTTTTTTCTTTAACAAATCTGGTTTTCTTACTGAGCCTGCACCCATTGTTCAGTGGAGAAAGCTTTACATTTTATCTTTCCAGTTTTAACTTTCTCCTGTTAAGATAATTTAATCAAAAAGGCTTATGCACTATAGAAAAAAATTCTCTATCTCATATTTTTAGTCTCCCAGTCAGGTGAGTACCATAAAGTATTTGGAATGTTTTCAACATGGTCTATTTTTTGTTAGAAATTTAGGAGTAATATATTTAATTCTGATTTGTTAAGACTACTATATTTTTCCACTCCAACAATAATTCCATTGTACTTTTCCTCATCTTGAGTGAAAGGAGAGTGGCTGCTTATATTTGGGGGTTCCACTGAAGGAAGGAAAATTTGAGTTGAGACTATGTTTAGTTTGTGTTAAATGTGTTATATTTTGAAGGTCACTCTTACTCCTCTGTAGAGTTCTATTATTGCCAGCCATCCCAGTGTAGAAATAACTTCCTAAAATTAGCCCTACTGTCCGCTGTGACAACTCTCTCTTCTTCGTGACATGAGGATACAGGGCAAGAGGATTTAATATCATATAAACATGTTTTATGGTGTAAAAATGTGGGCAGTGATGGAGAAAAAATAGATCTAAGACATATAAAATGTACAAAGCCAGAAGCTAATCTATGAAAACATTTTTCCAATTATCAAATGTGTAAAAATTCAGGGAGAATCTCTCTTTATCTCTCTATCTCTGTCTGTCTCCCTCTTTCTCTCTTTCTATCACTGACGCTCTTTGTCTCTCTGTCTTTTGGTCTGTCTCTCTATCTCTTTCTGTCTGCCTCTCAATATGTATGATGAGATTGCTCAAATAGAATTAATCAGAATTTCTGTTCTCTATGGCACAAATCAGTAGCAATATTATCAAGTTAGGACTAAAATTGGGGACCAGTAAACCTTCTGGGCTCCCTTTTTGGCCCCATTTTGCCCTTCTGGGTTCTCTCTCTGTGGCCTTTTTGCCCTTTTGTGGCCATTTTGGCCCCTTTGTGTTGGTTATAGCACTGGAACCATGTTCCTCCTTGGGCATACTTTGTCTTTCTCTATATGCCTCTTTGGGGCATTCTTTGTCTTTCTAAAATATACTTTCAATAAAACTATTAAATCTCAATAACCTGTGATTCTTCACTGCCATCATTTGAGAAAGAACTGAGGAAAAATGGTAACTACACATCTGCACTGTCATTATCCCTCTCTCTTCCCCCTGCCGTTGGGGCAACACCAAATTCCAATAGGCCCCAAAGGTGACATGAATAAGAAGGGAGAAATTCCAGAGTTGGATCCTAGAGGGGAGTGTGGATGTTTCCCTAGGCTAACTATCCTGCCTCAAAAGTAATCACATTTCTCAGGTGTGGAGGGCTAAATAATGGCTCCCAAATATAAGGAAGTTTTAATCTCTGGGAACTTTGTAAACTTATGTGGCATAATGGACTTTGCACATGCAATTAGTTAAGGATCTTGAGATGAAGAAATTATTCTGGATTGCCTAAATGAAATCCCAAACTGCAAAACAGAGGCAGATTTGACACAGAAAAAAAGCAATGTGGCCTCTGAAGCAAGATGCTACACAATTGGCAATGAAGATAGAGAAAAGGGCTGAGGAATACAGCTCTAGAAAGCTGGAAAAGCCAAGTATTCTTTCCTAGAGTCTTTGGAGGGAGCACAGAAACGTCAACACCTTGATTTTGACCCAGCGAAACTGATTTCAGACTTCTGAGTTCCAGAACTATAAGAGAATAAATGTGTGTTGTTTCACGTCACCAAATCTGTGGTAATTTGTTGCGGCAGCCATGGGAACTAGTGCATTTGGTTTTGAGGGAGCTATACTGCCTTATGTCACAGGAATAATTCTAATGGTAACATCATATATGAAGTAGGTAATCGAAGGAGATATTTGGGATGAAACAAGCTTTTTGTTCTATGAAATCACACATTCTATATGACAGCTTATTTTTAAATTACTGTAGTTGGGAAAGTACCACCAAATCTTTAACCTTTGTGGAAATGATATTCAGGATTTCAGGAAACAAAATTTACTTTATATCAATTCAATGTGTAAGTACGAACGCATGTTTAGCCTTACTTTTTTTCTTTACTAAAAAAATCTATGATCAATAGGGTATGAGCTTGACTTTTCTCTGGTTCCAGTGGAAGAAAGTATAGCTAAATGGTTTGCAAACTCAGGCTTTGATATCAGCTAGTCACAAATTGTGTACAAAATACAACACACGTATATCAGAGTTTGTTAGCTAAGGATCGAAGGAGATAAGCTTTATGAAGTGCTTAGTACAGAGCCTAGAGTATTGTAAACATTCAAAAGTGGCCTTCAGTTGTTTTGTTATTATTAATGTTAATAATAACAACAACGTTATCAATGAATGACAGTTGCATATTGATGAAGAGCTGAGATTCTGAATTCAGAGTCCTTAGATCTGGGTCTCAGTCTAATATTAGGTGTACGACCCTGGATAAGTCATCTGTCACTTCTGTGTCTCAGTTTCCTCATTTATGGAATGATTTTAATAATAGAACTAACACACAGAGATGTTATAACTACTAGATGAGTTCATGAATGGAAGCATGAGAAGTCATGCTTCTAGAAGCTCAGTCAATATAGATATTTTTTATTGAAAAATTGCTTTAAGTCCCCTCTCTACCTTACCGCTTCTGAAGATCTCACCTTTTTAGTTTGTGGAGTTATATTTGTTTATATATGGGTAGAGGAAACTTGAATAGTTTGATGTCATGTCCTTGTAATTGTCTTCTACCCTGTCACACCCTTTTGCCACACCGTTCACACCAAACAGTGTCACCTAGATCCTGTAACCGGTGGGGAAAATTCCGTTAAGGGGCCCATTTACTCAGCCCACTAACACAGTGCTTGGTGATAAACAGGGTTTGGTACTTCTGAAAACTTCCCTGGGGGCAACATCCCCAGGTCTGCCACTTGTGTGCAAATTTGTTCCCACTTTTGGGAAAAAGACTTGTCTGTCATGACGACTCCCAGGTGAATACTCATTGGAGCTCAACTTACAGAACTGGGCTCCAAATTTAGGTCAGCTGCAGGGACAGAGCAAAGCACCCTGCACGTGCATGCAGGTATCAAGGCTGAGGAGAACGAACAAAACAATATCCTGAATTTTATGTACACATTTTCTTCAAAAATCTTCAGACCAATTAATGTAATTTTATTCTTAAACACAACATTTCAGTGTTTCATATGTGTAAGGCACTTTAACTGTATCATAACATTCACTCTTGACAATGATGCCCTAGGATAAGTAGTATTATTAACTCCATTTTGCATTTGAGGAAACAAAGGGTAAAATATGTTAGAAACAGTCAAATGCAGAAAAGGGAGAGAATCAGAATTTAAACCTCTGCCTACCTAGTCTCCCAACAGCAGATGGGTGTGCCAATATGTTTTTTAATCATTTTCCAAATGTTGAACATGGAGGTTTTTTCCAATATCTTGCTATTAAAAGTAGATCCACAATGAACATAACTGTACATTAATCTTTGTCAATTTTTTTATTACATCTAGATAGAATAGTAGGAAGTAAAACATTAGGTCAAAGGGTATATGATATTTTTAAAGATTTTTTTTTTTTTAATACATGAAATGAGATTGCTTCCCAGACAGGTTGTTCTGGGCCTTACTCCCTAAAGGATTAAAAGTGCCCAATTTGTGTACTTTCGCCCACACTATCATTCTTTAATCTTTGTGAATTTAATAGGTAATACAAATATTAATTTACCTAATTTACAATGAGATTGAAAATTATCGTATGTTTATTAGCCATTCATGTTTCCTCAATGAATTGTCTACTTATATATATTTTTTTAAAAACTGGAGCTATTAATGAAAGTTTTAGAAATTGATCTGTGGGAAATATCTTTTTGGTTCTCACATATATCTTCTGGTTAGTTTTTGCTTATGATTTTGCTCATGGTGGCTTTGTTGTTTTTTAGTTGATAATTACATGTTAAAAAAATTCAACTGAATAAACTTGAAAGATCTTATTGATTTTATTTAATGATTTATGAATTGGGCAGCATTCCATTCAAAGAGCCGTACAAAATGAAAGATTTTATAGGCAGATGGGGGCAGGACAAAAAAGTTATACTAATAAAGAGCAGACCATTTATTGCAAAGTAACCTTCCTTTAGGGGCTGACAGGGGTCCGTCACCTCACTAGCGCTGACCAAGTGATTCCATATTGGTTTAAAATTCCACTCTTGGAACAGTTTCAAAATGTAACTAAGTTAGCTATTAAGTCTCAGTTTGGTGACATGGGGCTCAGCGCAAGTGACTGCATTTTGGGCCTGTTGTCCCTTTTTTAACATGTCTAATAATAATATATTCAAATTAATTTTTTCTTGTAATTTATTACATGATTTTGTTAGAAAACTTTTATTATCTCTTTCCCCTAGATCACACACCCATGTTCGCCTATATTTCCATCTTACCAGTAGTAGTTATATGCTTTACATATAATTCTTTAAATTGCTTGGCATTATTATAGTATATGGTGTAAGGTTAGGGTATAACTATTTTTTCTTGAATAGCTAAAAACATGTAGCTGTGTCATGTATTGATTTATTCGTGGTAGTTATTAGACCTCTTAAACCTAAATTATTGATATTTTCCTATACTTTTAGTATTTTGAACTATCTTTATAAATTTTAGCATTATTTTAGTTTTCCTTTATTATTTACAAGGAACTTTCTATAAAACTAAATAACAAACTAAAATTATAATGTTGATAAGTGGTGTGGTGGAGCTGTATTTGAAGGCAAGCATTCAAACTCTAAATGCCTCATGGTTATCATTGTGCTGGGCTGTATCCATTTTATTTCTTGTCCTTTTTTCCCTCTCTTGTTTCAGATAGCATGTGCTTTTCTTATATTTTAGTGATAGCACATAGTGAATGCAGTTTAATTTTTTCTTATGTTTCTCGATGTGTACATTTTAAGTCAACTTTCTGCTATATTTTTAAGGCAGTGTTCCCATTTTGTCTTTCCTAGTCTTTTCCTTAGCCTAAGGCCATTTCCTCCCCTCAAAACTTCCTCCAGCTTTCTTATTCTTGAATAATGAATGTTCTGTCCCAGTAGTTAACTGTTCAGCAGAGATAAGATGCACATTTTCCCCTTGCAATCTCTCAGGTCCACCTGGATGCTACCAGAATTCTCCCCTCAAATCTTTAGCTTGAGGACAGTTCAATGTGCAGTAGACAAATTCCTTCTGTCTGATAGCTTTTAGCCAGTGAAGTTCTGCAAGATTACAAAATGTTGGTCCTCTCGTTTTACTATTCTTCCAATACTGAAGGATGGGATTTTTTTTTTCCTGGACATTTTGACATAAACAGTAGTTCTTTTGCCAGCTTCAGAATGACTGCCTTAACATATAGTAGTGTTCACATCCCAAGGCTGGTTTCCCTGTTTGGAAATGTTCTCATCTGGCCAAGCTATATTACTGGGAGCTTAGTCTCCAGGGCAAATGCTAAAAGTCTAGAGGGAGCACTTGAAACTGCAGAAGTCAGGTTCAGAATTTTGATGCAGATCTTGTCTCTCCAAGAGCCCTGCACAGCGTGAATACCTGAACCTCATGCTCATGACTTTCCTATGTGGTTGTGTTTGTTTCAACTGTCAAAATATAGAGCAGCTCTGAATATTTGCAGAATCTGGAACATCTGTTATGTAGCAGAGGGAATTCCTCTCAGAATGTGGCAAGTCAGAATCAGCACTCTCTGGGGCCGTGGAGACTCGGACAGTTGTGATTTCACGGGTAATTTGAAGAAAAAGCAGAGGAGGTGGATGAGTCAGTCACTGAGAAGTGTTAGTCACCAATGTAAGACAAAAGCTATAAACTAGTTTAAGAATGATAATATCACACAAACTATGATGATTCACGGACTTGTAACACCTCATTTCAACCCACCTCCCTGAGAACTCCTGTTCTTGCAGCACATGATTTCAAGCCCACTAATAGGGAAGTTCTGCCTATTTCTTCCCACGCTTTGTACTTTTTCCTGTCTATTCCTCTTTATAGAATCTAGCACTGTGAAGCAGTCGTGAGACACATAATAAGTGGTTGTAAGTTGATTCTAACTAGGTGTTCTTCTCTTACCATTTTGCTTCACTGTTTTCATCCATCCCTACTTGACTGCTATGCTTTTATGCATGAAATTCCAGATCAAAGCTACATTAGCTCTTGAAAATTGAATTATTTCCCATTCCTTCTTCTACTTCATTATCTTTAAGAAGCACACATAATAAAGTCCTGTTCCTGTTCTCTTGAATCAAAAACTTTCAGTTCAGGAATAACTTTTATTTTCTTTCTTCCTCCTCAGTCAGTTATTATTTTGTACATAAAACAATTTTCAAAACTTATAAGGCAAATTTTTAGAGGTAGTTTCAATGGCTTGCTCATAGCCATATGTCTGATAAATCAGTGGTAGAGCACTACGTGGATGTAAGAATGTTAACCTTATGGGTTTACAGTTTAAAATTATTTCTAATATACTCATTACCTCATGGAGGTTATTCATTTTATAGATAATAAGGACAAACTAATAGAAAATGTATTTTTGATGAACTATGACATAATGTAAATCTTTCATAAAAGCTAATAAAATGTTGCCTCAATCATATTCAATGGTATAACAATTCATTAAGGGGACTAATGAGACAATTATAAAGTGGTTAGCAGAGTATCTGCTACATAGTAAGTGCTCAGCAAGTCCTCACTGTCATTATTTATTAAGTGGCTAATAGATGCCAACTGAGCTGCTATTCACTTTATAGCTAAGGGAGTCTTTAAAGCAAATTATTTAATTATCTGAATTTCTTTTTAGGCTTTGATATTTTCTTCGTGTCTATTATACCTGTCCAATATTGTTTCCAATATAATTTAAATCTCAGGATATCATTAAATAATTTAGAATTTAGATGTCAGAGTGTGTTTTTCTTCATCTAAGTTTCTTTAGTTGTATGTTGCAGTGAATTGGCCAAGTCTAGAATTGTTTGCTGTAAAGAAGCATGCTCTCGTGAGTCTGCTTTTAGACTGCCATGGTTTCTGCTTGAAAAAAGTTTTTATTAAACCTTTAAAATGCTCTAAAAACCTTTTAATACTCTAATATTTCTTATACAGTGGTATATAAAATGAAATCCTGTTGACTGAAAATAAGCAATTCCAACTTAATAACATGGCTTCCGTTAGTATCATAAAAACAATAAGGCCATAGTTGGATATGAGTAGCTTCTTAAATTCTCAAATGTATAAAATGAAAGATGGTAGTAATTCGTTTAATAGATTATTTTTTGACAAAGTATGCCTAACAATTTCTCTGTATAAAGCCCTATTGTGCTGTACTACCATTAGCAACGTAGGATGAAAATCACCACCACAGCGATGTCCTTAATACTTCGTGTTCACAGAAGTCATATTTATGGTTGTGATTGGGATTCCAAGACTGAAATTCTTTTCTTTTCACTGTATCCAAAGACATTTTTATACACTGTTTCTTGCTTACAGGATGGCAGCAGAAGCTAATCCTTTCAATTTTCCAAAGTTAGTCTTCTATTCCTTCTTGATGGTTGTCACATTGATCCCTGTTCATCCTCTGATCTGTGTAAATGATCTGGAAACAAGAAGAAATTGAACTTTTGTGTATTGCTTATCATCAGTCAAGGTCTCCTGCCTATTCATTATCCAATTCTGCCCCAGTATAAACCCACATCAGAAGAGGCACCTTGTCTGAATCTGAAATGAGAGAAATCAGAGCAGCATAACATGTGGGATATGACATATCTTTTAAGGGGATGCAGAGCCCAGTTTTCTTTGAAAAGGAAGGCCGAACTTACCAAGAACACATGTCTTTCAACATTGTTTAGTTGTCTACACTGAGAAATGCAGATAGAGGAGCTTGACTATGTTTGGAGCTTGCCTGTGGTGAATCAGTCTCTTTAGTACAACATGTTTTCATTCTTTTGCTTTATCCTGTGTTTCACTGTAAAGAGTTTACAGTTACCTGAAGATCAGTCCCATCAAGGTGTGATCAGATTGTGATTTAAGAAAAAGGTTTTCAGAGTAGGGGTGTGTGTGTGCGTGTGTGCACGCACATGTGCATGCCAAGAGGTAAGGACAGAACTCAAAGCCCCAGTATAAACATATTTGC
>NW_006443138.1:16062318-16120565 GCF_000325575.1 Pteropus alecto | reverse complement strand
AAAAAAAAAACCTGCCAATATAGTTTAACTAAGCACAGGCTTAGGTCTAGTTGTATTATTTAATATAGTGGTCACTAACCACAAGAGGCTATTTAAGTTTAAATTTTAAAAATGCATTAAATTAAAAATTAATTCTTCAATCTTACTAGCTACATTTCAAATGCTATAACTACACGTGACTAGTGGCTATTATATTGGGCAGCACACAACATTGTGGAAAGTTTTATTGGACAGCACTGGAGAGGTAGGTAGTTATAGTGTTAGTGACACTCAGGGTTTTTCTTGATTCTTACTGGGTTATTCATTATATGTACTTAGCCATGAATCCACAGCTGAAAGTAATTATTCTACTTTTAAGCCTCACTCAATGCTCCAGGAATTAAAAAGGAAAAGAGCAAGATCCAGAAAAATGATTATTCCCTACTTTTTGTTTTTCAGAAAAAATAAGTTTTTCCAGAATCCCCAACTACTATAAACCTTATAGCACATGGAATTGAAATGTGTCACATGACCTCCTCTGACTGAGAGAAGGTCTGATGTAATGAATATTTGTAATCGGCAAATTGCTACTACAAACAAAATCAGAGTTCTGTTGTAAGACAGAAGGAAAGAATCCAATTGTGTAGGTGACATCAGAGTCTGAAATGCATGGGATACCTCTTTTATGGCATCTACTTTTCTTAAGAAATTTTAAGAAATTTCTTAAGAAGTTTTAAGAAATTTAAGTATTTGCTGTAAATTTTTGGTAAGCAAATTTTAAGTAATTTAGAATACTAAAGTGCATAATAAAGGAAATGGATATGTTATATTGTGCATTACATAAATTTTTAGAATAAGAACATAATAATATAAAGAAATGTTTTCGTTTGTCAAGATCACTTTAATATATATATCTCCACATACTTCTGGGCTCCTTATTCTTCCTCTTCTACCATTATGATTATTTTGGTTTAATAAGATATGTTCATATCTTCTTTTACTAGTAGTAAAATTTTCATTTTCATAGAAGGCTGTGAAAAACTGTCTTCAATGTATCAAGAAATAATGAGATATCTACCACTGTGAAGATTGAAAAGTTTTTGGTCATTTGAGGTTTGTGTGGGGACTAGACTTTCTTCAGTCCTTCAGATAAACCTCAATGACAGTTGTGTGCAGTCGTGATATTAATGCCTCATCTCCCTTAAGAGGCTCTTTAAACTCCTTATAGGATCTTCTTAAAACTAGAAATTAGGTTTTAGAATGCCAAATGCTATGGTGTTGAAGAGAAAGTGTCAATCTAAATCTATCATTGAATGATTACTCTCAGGATATGAATTTCTATTTACAGTTGACTTTCTTTGCTTTGAAAGTACTGTGGTATGTCTTTTCTAAGGTAGCATTATTTTGGGGGGGGGAGGTGGGGGGATTATATCTCTTTCTCTTCCTGCAAAATTTAGGAGTTGCTAGTCTTTCTTTTTTCCAGCCAAGTTAACTGTTAATACCACAATAATTATCCTAAAGTGTAGCTCTGAGATTGTTTCTTCCCCAGTCATTAAATGGCTCCCCAAATAATAATACACACACACACACACACACACACATATATACACACATATACATATGTGTATATATATGTACACACACACATACATATGTGTATACACACACACACACATATAAATATATACGCACACATACATATGTATATATATAATTTCCTTAATGACCATTTTAAGTCTTTCAGGATATGAGCCCATATGTCTTCTATGTCTTCCTGACCTCTACTTTGGACAAATCTGACAACTCATACATCCTCAGCAATGATTATGTGTTGCCTCTGAGAGTTTTAACATTTCCTTTACCAACATGGACATAGGTTTAATGTACTACAAGGGTGACCCCACCAAGAAAGGCCTTAGTAGAGAAGAGGTATGATTTTATAGCATAAGTGACCGATAGTAGATCAGTTTGCCATAATTTTCCTGACCCCCTCATCTGCGTTCTAACATTTTCTATAAAAGAAAATGGGATTTTGGTACATCTTCACTTCTTCATGCCTCCATCCTGAAAGCTGAATATTAAGTACAAATATTGAAGACAGAAATGGCCCTTCACTTTGTCTTTGTGGGTATATGGTTTTTATCTCCAGTGTAATGATTTACAATGTGTAATATTTAGTGACCCTTAAGATGCAGCATCTTATAGTTTGGACAAACTCCCACATGTTACTGTGCTTGGCATTCTTATAAGAAAAGCAAAAAAAAAGATTCTTCTATTTTCCCTTATAATTACTTACAATTGCAAACGGATACTGGAGCAGAGGTAAACATAGCCAATGGCAACAAATAAATTAAGTTGAAGCCTTTATATTTTGAATGTGGGTAAGTTGAAGCAGCAGGTATTTTACATTTGCTTTTATTGGAATGACAAGACTGGAAAGAAATTCACTGAATTAATTTTTTAAACTTTTAAAACTAAGCTATATTATATATTCATAAAAGTGCACAAATCATAACTGTACTGCTTAATTATTAAAATAAACACACATATGTAACCTCTACCTGTATGCAAATATAATAGAGACCTGCACTTTAAGAAGCTGCCCTCATACCTTCTCTGGTGTTGCCCTCCACAGATGACTGCTATTCTGACTTGCATCACCATAAACTAGTTTTGCATTTTACATGAGTGGAATCATATAGTATATGTTCTTCTCTGCCTGGATTCTTTTGTCTCACATAATGCATCTGAGATTTATCTTTGTTGTTGTTTGTAGAAATGATTTTTTCACTGCTGTATGATATTCCATTTAAAAAATATAACACTACTTATTTACTGCTGATGGCTCTTTGGGTTGTTTCCAATTTAGAGTTATGATGAAGAGATTGCTATGAATATGTAGCATTGTGCTTATATTATACATTTCTGTTCAGATTTCTGCTGTATGTATATACCTCAAAGTGGAACTGATAGGTTAGTTATAGCAGCTTTTTTAGAAACTGCAAAACACTTTTTAAGGAGAATGTACCAATTTATGTATCAGCAACACTATAAGAAAATAAAGATTCTTTGTTATCCTCACCAACACTTGGCACTGTCAGCAGTTTTTAAGGCATTCTTTTGAGTATAGAGTGGTTTCTCATCATTGGTTTTAACTTTAGTTTTCCCTGATGATTAAGGATATGCGATACCTCTTCATATACTTAAAGTCCATTTGGATTTCCTCTTTTGTGAAATGCTTGTTCAAGTCAGTTGTCTTATTTCTTAATAGTCATCTATCTTTGTATTTTTGGATTGTTTAGAATATTCTGATGGTTCTCTTTAGATGTAAATATTATGAATCTTAACTCTCCGAAGTTTGGCTTTACACTCTAAAAATAGTGTCTTTTGATAAATAAATTTTAATAAGATTTTATTGCAAATGGAGAGACATTGCTACCATGCAGCAGAACTTAAACATTTTTATAAGACCCTTTCTGTGTCGTTTATCAGTATTTCCTTTTTTAAACGTTTTTGGTGGCCCATTTAACCAACTTGTGGCCATAAATTCCCATAAGTCTATCCTATACATTCCTTTTACTCTCTTGTTCTAATCTTTAACTATCTTTTATTTTCAGATCTCTATTTCATTTGTGAATAAAAACACATTATTTGTGAGTAGAAAAAATATTTAATATTTCAAGACCCCAAAGCTTTATAAGGAACATACTTTGCTCACTGAATTGGGTGATAGGAATGAGGAAATTTGCAAGATTTAGAAGCTGGAGGGAGAATCAAATTTTGTTAAAGAAAAAAACAAATGAAATGAGGAGACCCTGAGGGAAGATTCTAGAGGTCGAAAGCTGTAGCCCTGGGGGCTGGAGTGGCCTGTGTGGAAAGAAGAAAAATCTACATGGCCAGCTGTTGTTTTTGAATTGTAACTACTTTAGGTGAAGGTGTACAAAAGGTTCTTATTCAGAATGGACACAAAAAGTGAGATACTGATCAAGGGGACCCCATCATACTTGTGTATACCCACAGTTCTAACATATCTGCAGTGTATAATTTACGCTATTTTTAAGTTACATTTTCAATTAAAAATAAAAAATGATTTATATCATCTTGTAGTAATATATTTATTACAAAAAATAAAATTATATCATATTTCCAGTCTCTCATAGTTCACTAAATTGCGGACATGTGAGAATTATACCAGAATATATCCGAATTTGGCTTGTCTTTGAAAATTAGTCATTTTTTGTTTGCTGCATTATATTCTTATTGTTACTCTGATTAATATTGGTAATAATGCCACTTGCCATGTTGTATTTACAAAATAGATTTTGTCTTATTTGACAAACTTTAGCCATGCCTTTTTCATTTTTTAATCTCAACTATGTAATTTGGGGAGAAATGTGGTTTTATTGTGTTCAGCAAAAAAAAAAAAATTACTAGCAAGAATGAATAGTATTAATTGCCTATCTTTCATATTGATTTTTCTATTGGAATAAAATAAATGCTGCACCCTCAGAAGGTACTATTAGTGCTATTACTCATGTTTAAAAATCACATTTTATTATGGTATACCACTAATCTTCCTCTTTCACATGATTCTGTAATGTTTTCTATAATATTAGAAATTGGTAAAATTTACTGAACAACTATTATCGACAGATATCATCCTACAAAAGAATGACTTCACATAAAATTTCTATCAAAATAATTTCAAGATTCGTACAATTTTGTATGCATGTAAAATTTATGTAACATGTACATTACAAAGGCTCTTCATACTGTGAAAATTATTATCAATGAGAACTGTTCTAAGAACGCCAAGGCCCCTGCAGATGGCGAAGAGGTAAGACGGTGTCAAAACTAGAGTCTTGATGGGATACTTTGTTTAGACTTTCAACAGATACTGTCAAAGTCATAACCTTTAGATGTTGTTAATTCTGACATTTTATATAATAACAGATGTCGTCTTGTGTGGTATCTTCTACCAAAAATATATTATTTTTTATCTTTAACTGTCAAGGGCTGATTAGGTAGCCCAGAAGCTGAATACTAAAAAAATTTCCTTTTTTTAATTAAGGAAACTTTTGAACAACAACAACAAAAATTCCTACTCTGTTGCCAGTAGAATAAAAGGATTTTTTTTTTCCCCTAATGGATCACATGTGAAATAAGGCAAAACATTCAATAGACATAAGAAATATTTGTTGAGTGCCTTTTTTATATAGTATGGACTTAGGACTTCTGAAAAGTCCTGTTTTCTGTATGTACCACCTTCTACATGTCTATGAACAAAGATCACCAAAAATTCCCAGCAGCCAGTGGCATCTCATGTTTGAAAAGTTACTCTGTATGAGTTTCAATACTCTAGGAAGGTGGTCTAAAGATTATTTTCCTTCTTTCATTTGCTTGGAGAGAATGTTAATGATCAGGTGCCAATTCTCTTTGCATTTTTTTCTCAACTGCCTTGCTAATTGGTATCTAAATAAGGAACACTTGTTACTATTACTATTTCTGTATATTTTACTGAATCTGGGAAAATGTGCCACATAAGAGAAATGTGAGTGTCCCAGTCCTGTCGAATGTTTTTTCTGCCATTTGCTTTATGATTCTTCACTTTGCTTCTCCTGTCTCTAATAATTAAGAAATAGAGAAGGTAGCAGCAATCTCAGAAGTTTTTTTTTTTCCATCTAGTATGTAACCTCTTGTTGATTATCTGTTTTCTTGAAGCCAAATATAATCAAGAACAAACATAATTTACTAGAAGGCAACATGTTGTGATGTGAAGAGAGAGAGGGCTTTGGAGCCAAGGGTCTTCAGTCTGAATCACGACTTTGTCACTTACTCAGCAGTGTGGACTTACACAAGCCAAATATCTATCTGACTCAGTTTCCCTAATATAAGGTGGTGATAGCAATACTTAGTGGGTGGTGTGGTGTAATTAGAGATATGAGACATAACATTCTTAGGATACAG
The DNA here is from genome assembly GCF_000325575.1 of Pteropus alecto. Lineage (NCBI taxonomy): Eukaryota > Metazoa > Chordata > Mammalia > Chiroptera > Pteropodidae > Pteropus > Pteropus alecto. The sequence goes on along the minus strand of NW_006443138.1, from coordinate 16,114,619 downwards.
CAGGCATGGTTTAAATGATAGCTATATGTCAAAAAAGTAGCTTAGAATATCATTGGAGATTCATTACACATATGTGCATGTACACATACTCAATCAGTAATACAGTACAATATATGATTTTGCCAAATGATTGGGTCAATCATTGCTGGAGAATTTTAGAAGCCCATGTGAAAAATTCCATGACATTCATAAGCTAGTGACCTTCTCTGGACCAAAAGCACCAAGGTGAAATCATTGTCTTAGGCAGGTCCTCTGGACAGCAGTTGCTGCAAAATACCAGAAATGGCTAGAGAAGGTTACAAAGCTATTGCAAAAATTTAACAATGTGTTAAAGGATGGAATTGTACAGATAGATAACTGTATACATTAGAATTAAAGGCATTTAAGGACTGAGGGGAGCAAGAAACACAAATAGGTAATTCTTTCACCAAATGTTAAACGGAGATAAGCATAATTTTCTTCCACAGATAGATTGGTAGCATCACAGACTTGAAATGAATTAAATCACATTGAACTCCTTATTAATCCAGAGAAAACCAATTGCGGCTATGAGTAAGTATCTTTCCAAATTATTTCCCTAGCAACATCACACCCTGGTGTTAGTGTTGAATTTAATGAAACAGGGCCAAAGAAGCTGTAGCAATTGAAGCATGTAGCTTAACTGCAGAACTGAGAGAAGGTACACAGGACTTTATGCAGACTATTTCACAAGGGTGTAACATCTGCAGAAAGAACTCCAGGATTTTCTCTCTTGTAAATTCCTAATCTTTACTTCACTCTTGGCCTCCTACGTATAGATATAGAAAATATAACAATTATACTGCCCAATAGAGTAATAATAACTGCATTATCCTATATTTTCTTTGTATTTTAGAATTGTCAAAGTGAAATCACATATATCTTCAGCAGTTTTTATTGCCTATCTTTTCTAAATTTCTAAATATATTTTTAAATAGATTTTTTTTTTCAAAAATTGCAGCATATTCACATTATTGAAGGACACTCTGTGAATTAAATTTAAGACATCTTTTAAGATGTTCCTACTTTAAAATCACTTTAGAGATACTAGATGAACAGAAATATGAGAAGTTTGGTCAGAATAAATATGTCTCTTAGTAGAAAAGAAAATGGAAGTGTGCAGAATACGGGTTTTGTTTAAGAAACCAGAATGAATCGTTTGAGATAGGACCTAGGAGATTCTGGGCAATAGAGAAAACAGTAACATTTTCCCCTATACCCTAATCCAGCTTCTTGAATACATCAGTTTAGCATTAATATGGTTATGTAAGTCTTTAGAAAAAGAGATTTGAGTTTCTAGAACTCTATACTCAGACATTGAGAACAGCAAGTATTCTTTGAGCACTAGAAGTGACTGTCCAAATAGTGTGCTCAAGGACAAATGCCCAGGTCCACAAACATGTACTGCTCATCCTCCTCTCTAATAAATATGAACCATGCTTGTCGCGATCCGTTTACCAGTGTTCCCGACGAGAAAATGAATGTTCTTTAAACATGCCCTGAGTGGATTTTTCAGCTCTGCAACTATAGAAAATCATTGGTAATGTATAATAAGCCCCAAACAAGCCAAATAGGAGAGCCTTTTCCTATGAGTGTGCAAGTGTATAAAAGAAAGAAAAGACTCTAGTATAGATAGAAAGTTCAGATAAAAAAATTGGAAATGAATTTTTTTAAGTGCTGTAAAAGACCATATTTCAAAGCAATGATTCTGAGGGTCCAATTACTACATTATCTAAGAATTTAGACATCTTTTTGGGAGAAGGCACAGAAATAATAAAGACTAATCATGCTAGCTCTATCTTTTGCTCTGTTGAAATTTGTTGTGAGTGTAAATTTAATCTACATTCTATATGAGATCATGCCCAAGGATATTTTAATGATAGTATTTTAATAATAATGTTTGAAATAAGAATTCTGTGTATTTATCATGTTTTCACATGGTAGGCAAGATCATAGCAGAAGCTGGATATTTCAAAATAGTTTATCAAATACATCTTGCCCTACTCAATGTGAGAAATAATAGTAAAATTTATAAAAAATAAAAAATCTTTGAAAAATATAAAAATAAATATACCATAACAACAAGCGTAATCCAAGATTCTCTTGAGTAAACCATGAAATGTTATCATTCTGGTTAGGAATAAAATCAGGGAATATTGTTTTAAGAAAATTGAAGGAAGAGAGAGTTCCAAGAAATAGGATTGTCAACATTGCCTACTGTTTCTGAGAACTCAAGTTAGATGAAGCCTGTCAAGTGCCCATTTGGTTTAGCAACATGAAACTCAAAAGATGACCTTATTTAGAGAATATCGATGTGGGTTGTGGAATGAGTGGGAGCTAATAAAATGGAGAGATTATAGATGAATATGTCAAGAAAATTGGCCATAAATGGGAGGAGATCTAGAGTGGTTATTAGTAGTGATTATTAGAGATGGAGTGATTGAAAAGATGGATGAGACTTGAGTAGGTTTATATGTTTGTAATAACAAAGAGTTAAAAGAAATGGAGAGGCCGATAATGAAAAAAGAGATAGAACTATAGAACAAAACATGAAGAGAGCTTCAGGGCACAAACATATACTTAAAACCAATTTAAATGAATTTTGACCATGCTGTAAAAAGTTTATTTGTACTTGTGTGAAGCAAATAAAGTAAATTAGAAGCAACAGATATGATAGAAACAATTGAACTTATTAAGAAGAGTTAAAATAATAAGTTATGAAGATGAGTCTTCAGTAGTTTGAAATGAATTTCATTATAAAATACATTAAATTAGAAAATATTAAAAAGGTATCATGGCAATAATGGGTTTTAAGTTTTATGAAATGCTGTGATAACTAGGTCAGAATTTTCAAGTGGATATTGAGTGATCATCCTTAGAGATGTGAAATATTAATGGAACCTATAACAAGGATGTTATTAAAGTATTCAAGTAAATATAATTCTGCCTCAAAATAATAAGCTTTTGTCACCCTGAATCTCAATAAAATTTGGCTCTAAATGTTTGTATGGAATCTAAAATTCTATATTATAGTTTTTATAGTTTCTGGATGAGAATTTATGAAACTATAATAAGTTTGTTTTTTTAAGAATTGAAAACCAGTGAAACTGATATAGATAGATATATTTAAATAATTGATCTGTTTAAAAACTTTGGTTCAATTCAGTCATTGTACCACTTTTCACATAACAATGTAACTTGTTAAAGGTTTAGTTTATTGCCAACATTTGGCTATGCCATTCCATCTTTTCATTATTTATGCCACTACTGAAAAAAAAATCAATATCTGTTTATATGCTATGGCTGATAAAAAATAAGATTTCTCTGTTATTAATGTACATGATATAATGACTCTAGTAAAAACTTAAAAATGAGAAAACTTATATTCTAAGAATATGACTTCCTTATCTCACAATATAAACATCAGTCTATTTCTTTTTATATTTCACTGCTGCAAGTGAAACTGAATGAGATAATTTTCTACATATTTTCAAGAGCATTTCATAGACACAGCTATCCTATCCTCCATAGCATTTTAGCAATACTGTGGTTATTAGCGATATATTCTATTTAATGTTACTATTTATTTTATACAATGTGTTCAAATATTATCAATGAAACAGTTCACTTCTTGTCAGAGTATGTCAAAATAATTTAACAATTTTTTATTTATAGTGGTGAAAAACTTACAATATAGGTTAGAAACTAGTACTTTTGTCGTGCAGTGAAAGAATGCACATGAAAGACACCAAATCTGCATACATATTGAGAGTATGATTTTAACTGAACTCAAAAATTTTTTAGTGTATGACTTCAGTTTAATTATTTAAAATAATTCCAAGTCTTGGTAACACAAACTTAGATAAGAGAGGTGGGGAATGGATCTCGAGGAGCAAACTGACAGTATCTAAGACATTATATTGCATTCTTTTAAAACTGACAGTATCTAAAACATTATATCGCATTCTTTTAAAACCCTGCAGAATATTAGTTGTATTTCAAAACTTTAATTTATTTAAATACTCCCTTCTGAATAGTCATTAAGTTGTTTTAAGTTTTGACTGTTGTAAATTTATAATGAAGATTTTCATCTACAGAATGCTATTTTACATGTTAACTAAAAGGGTATATACTTTCTTCATTTCTGTTTTATTTAGGAGCCTTTGATATTGTTTAATATAAGTAATTGATCTTTTAAAACCCTCTCTCTTACTGTAGCTCCCTCATGAATAGAGGCTGTTTTAAAATACTAAAATATGCCTCAAATGATGGACATTACACAAATTAATAGAATATCTGACTAATACAGAATTTCTTCTAGTGTAACAATGGTTTCATATTGAATATTTCTATTGTTAGTTCCCTATTCTAGTGATTAAAGGCAAAACAGCAAGACTTTTTGATATCGGGATAATTCGAATATAATACAAAAGGAAGATAGCAGAGATTTATGTGAGTATGGATTTAAATATATGTCTTAATTCCCAAAAGGTAATATGAATTCCTATGCCAAAGCAGTGCCTCTAATTTAAACTTCAATTTATTGTGAAGAATGAAATGCATGATGAAAAACTATTGCAAACTGTCAGCACTGATGCTTAAACATTATGATTACAGTTGCTATTCAAGGGCAGAGATCATTTTGCTGAATTCCTTGCTGGTAAATTTATTGTTCAAATAACGTGGTCCCTAAAATGTGGTATAAAATGGATAGTTACAATCAATAGACTTGTGATTTACGCATCTGTTGTAGATATTTTCATTGTCAGGTTGCTATGCACAAAGAAAAGAAAGAGGGCAAACCAGTGGGAAAAATGTTGAAGGTGAAAATTATGAAATATGTGATGAATTCACTCAGTGGCAGAGAAATTTCAAGGCCTACACCAGTTTCACATGTTTTTACCTTTCTTGTAATTGGAAGAGAGTAAATATTTTTTTAAAAAGGTATAAAGTAACAAGGGACATTAACTCCTTTGGTAAATAATATTGAACAATGTTATGTGATGGTGAAGTTAAATTATGCATCATTTATATTATCAATTGTTCTGTGACATAATTTATTAAATTAATAATTTTAAAATAAAGTTTAAATTTAAAAGCTCCCAGAGCAAAACCTTCAAAGATAATAAATTAACCTTTTTTTTTTTTTTTTTACTTATAGCCAAATATCGATGAACATAAAAGGGAATATTCTTTATATATGTATATATAATTTTGTAATTAGCCTCATCAAACTATGTTTAAATAAAGAAAAACCTCCTACCTCCTTCCTTAGACTTCTACATCAGAGTTCCTAGTTAAGTTTTGGAAGATCTTTTAAAACATATACATTCTTTAAACTAAGATATCTTAATGATGATGTAATGACCATCTCGGATAACTTTTTGAAATAGAACTCAGAGTGGCATTTTTTAATTTTCATGACATATTTTGAGCTATTATCAACTTTCCATATTCACTTTTTTTATTGTCTAGTATTGGAAAACATTTCCTAACCAGAGATGCGATTACAGGAGTAAATATTTTATTTTAGTTTTAGCTTTGATTCTAAACCAATGTATGAAACAAACAAAAAATGTAATTTAATACTATGGCTTGATTTCCTCATCGGAAAGCTTTTATTATTATTTAATATTACTAAGAATCAACATTTTTTAAGTTCACAATGGGATCATAGAGTGGTGTCATATGTCTTGGTAAGCAAAAATTGGTCTTACTGTGAAATCATGTATCATTCTCAAGTTCTTTACATGTGATTGTATTAATTGCATATAAAGGAGCTAGAAACTTACAGATGTATTTTAAGCCCCACCCACCATATCTCTACCTACCATTTGATCTGACCATACTTGAAATTCTTCGAAGAAAGCAGTATAATTAGTTGGTCTTCACAAATATATACTATCTAGATAAATATATAAAACACTTGTTTTTCAATCTGTCACACAAAAATAAACAAATGATTTGTTTTATTCTATGTGTTTTTGCCCTTCTAAGTTAGTTTTTGAAAGTAACTTTATTTTTAAAGATCTAAATGAAAGTGTAGTGATAGAACTCATTTTAAAGGTGTCATTTAATGACTACATTTTAATATACTTTCCTTTCACAATAATTAAATTATTAAGTGTATGGCTGGAATGGTTCCTGATGTGAAAAACTTGTGCTACAGTGATATCATTTAGAATTGATTTATCCTAGAAAACTGACAGCATAATAGATATTACATCATTAACCTTGAAACCAAAACCTATAATTAGCTGAAGATGACAAAGAACAAAGGTCACCATCTGAAGGTTACCCTAAATATCTTGATCTAATCTCTAAAGGACAAACTACTTCATTTAACACCCACTGTCTAAGTGCTCACAAAATAATCATTGTAAATTAGTTTGCACTAAATCACCTTGTCCATCTGTGGAGTTCTTTTGTCCTATGATAGGTAAATATCAAAGGAAGAGAATATTGGATTCCTCTTGCTGATGTCCACATGGTGCCTGACCCATAAATATATGCAGCCCATTGAGCTAGTGGTGTTTTATAAATCTTAACCAGGTTGTCTAATGGGATTAGTCCTTTCTAAAATGGGCCTTTCTTTCACTAAGTATAGTTTTTCTTCTAAAGTTTTTCAGGTGGATGACATCATTGAAACTCTGGAGCCTTGACTAATTTTCCCACTTGAATAAATAAACATATTTTCAGGTCACAGAAAAATAGTTAATTGAGTCATTTGAAAAACTTTTAGGCAGAGATGTAGACCTCAATTTAGATTGTATGTACATTTTTTTAGAAAAGATAAAATAATAAGTACAAATATTACTTGAGAAATTTCTCAAGTAATATGGGTTTGTGAGATAAAATAGAGCAAGATTTAAATTTAAATACCTAATATGAAAGTTCACGAAAGCAATAACATTACTTAAGCATATAAATTTAAATAATAGAAATAGATAGAAAAGAAAGAGAAAGAACAAACGAACGAACGAAAGAAAGAAAAAGGAGGGAGAAAGTGAGGAAGGAAGGAAGGAACTGTTAAAACAGTAATTGTTTGAATATGTAGTTACTGAGCATAAAACATTTCATACGGATGGTGGAAAGTGATATATTCTTTAGTTGTATGCTCATTTTGCAATCTTGCGACAGTACCTATTTTATTAGTAATATCTTCAATTATTTAGCCAATTTTACATGTGCATAATACCTTATGTACAGCTTGAATTTATATTTAGAATACATTCATATGAAATATTATAATTTGTTAAAATTAGAGCTTTTTATATAAGTATAATGCAATGTCTTCTCTAAAATAAACCAAAATATAAATTACACATTTAAATTCTTAAAATGTAATGTTTATGGTAATAAACATAATAGGATATAATAATATTAAACACTGACAGAAATATTGACTTTATTCTTGAAGTAAAATGGAGAAGTTAAAGTATTCTTTATCATATTAATAAAAACCTCTCAGTAATAATTTCAATATAATTTTAATATTTAGCTTTTGATAATATGAACTTAAATATTTAAATTATATCAAAGTATTTAAGAGATTTTCTGTAATATGCTTTCTGTTTGGAAATTTTGTCATATTTTACAACAAAAATAGTATCTGAGAATCTGAGACGTAATTATTTTTAGTAGCCCACATTTATTTAATATTTGAAAATGGTTCTTCAAAGGCAATATAAAATCCAAATAGTGGAAATTAAAATATTTTCTGATATTTGTGATATGAGAAGTTAGCCTGGGACTGTTATAATACTCTATCAAAGAGATGACATCTTAGTGAGGTAGGAGTGGTAAACAAATAAATAAAATTGAGTATGATGTAGAGTAAAATAGGAAAAGTTATTCACGTGAACAATCTATCTTTGTATATTTCAGTTTAGTACTAAAAATATGTTATTTTTTTCTTTTCTTGAGTAAGTCCAGTTCATCAGCCACTCTATGCATCATTAGAGCGCTATTTAAGCACATATAATTTCTTACTTTTTTAAAGTAAAAATAATACCTTAAAACAGTTCAGGTAGATATTTATTGCTTGTTTTGATAAGTTGCTCATCCGAATTTGACACTCATGTGGTAATTGCTCAAGGAGAGTGTGTCATATTCATTGTTGCATTCACTGTGTCTAGCACAATAAATATTCGTTGGATGAATTAATAATTTATTGTTTTAAACACAAATATTTTCTATAGATTTAAAATATATATATAATCCTAAAATAATTATATTAATAACATTTAGCATATGTTTCTATTCTTTTTAGAAGAGCTCTCATAGAGCCTTGGCGAAGAATCAATATTATCTGAGGAAATAATTTCTAGTGCTGCTTTCTCATAAATTGTCTTAACTCTGTACCATGTGATTTGGAATATGACTTGAAGTTCAAAAAAGGGTAATTCCAATGCATTTTCCCCAGAATTGAACATATGCAGGACTCATGCTTTAATAATCTAACCTAATCACATGCTTATATTCTAATAAAGAGACAATGAAGAACTATATCAGAAAGCATTTTATAAATGCATTAATAAACTAAATTGTATGTTAGTGGCATAAATTTTCAGAAATTCTATATAATTTAGTTATGTATTTTCTAGTTGAATCCTCAGAATTAAGAGTGTACAGCAAGGTATGGTTATCTAGGACCATCTCTGACTTTCATCTGCTTATACAAATTTGATCTACTGTGACCTCTAATTTTTATCTCAGCTGCAGCTACTAGGTGTTGCCTTGTTTCTAAGGTTTGAAATTACCGATGGTAATAATAGGTGGCATTTATTTAGCTCTGTAAATAAATAATCTCTTTTAATCCTATGATGTAGATACTATTTTATCCCTATTTTACACATAATGAAATGGGAATTACAGAAAGTTTAAATAATTTACCTAAGATCAGCTAGTATATGACAGGGTTTGAAAACCAGGCAGTCTGCTTAATTGGTACTTTCAATACTACATCTTATTTTCTTACTTAGGACAGATGTCCTTGCCAGCTCTTGCAACTCTCTTGAGCTGAAAGTCTGCTTCTGTCCATATCTGAGTAAACCTTCCATGTTGCCAGGCATTCTATTTGCCCCTACTTGACTATTGGATTCTTACCTATTATGTGTGGACATAATGATTCAGATGCTCAGCCTGCTGAGATATTTGTGTATAATTTATCACTTCACCTCACTAGTACATCTCTGCCTGTTTTTTGCCCCAACTCTCTTTATATCCAGACCTCCACTTACACTTGCTTCAAGATTATTAAAGAAAATCAGTTAAATAACTTCTACAATAATGTGGCATGAGATACTGAGTCAGTGGAAAAATGAGAAAAACAGAACTATTTTGTGGTAAAAACTCAACAAATCTTAGTATCATACTATATTAAGGATCAAAATTTAGAATTAACTAAATTAAGATTCCAAAATTATGAGCCTTAGATACTGGGAGGATGGATGTGACAGTGAGAACAGCTAGGGATAAAAGGAAAAGATATACAGTTTTGGCTACATTGAATTTGAGGCAAAGGAGAAACATACAAAAAGAGATATCTTGATATCACTATGTCCACATGCTTATTTGATCATTCTGCATATATCATGATTTTTTTTTTTTACTTTTTAAATATCTCAGGGTGAGATATAGTAGAAGTTCAGTAAGTTGCAATAAGAGATACATAACAGGTGTTCGGTAAGTTTATTGTAAATTTAATTGCAATTATCAGACTAAGACATAGATTTATATCTAATTTTGTGAGTTTCAAGGCTAATTTATTTCTAGTTGGATGTGGAACATTCAATTGTTAATAAATTAAAAAATATATCAAATGCTGTCACTAAGAATCTGCTTTACAGATATATTCAGCTAATCTAAAAGGCTTTCAATATTAAATTTAAAAATACTCAACAATTTTTATTTGTGCCCTTAATAACTTTAAAGTTAAATTAAATCATTCTAAAAGTTTCTATTAATGATACTTAAGTTTTAATTGCAGATTACTTTAAGGTATTTTAATATGTATCTTATTATAAAATATTTTATAAGGAACCAGAGGTTTGAAGAGATTATGATATTTATTACTCATAATTTTCTTAGAAAAATTTATATAGTTATTAAACTTAACAGTTAAAATATTTAATGAATATTTTTAGAGAACAAAGAATGTTTTTCTCTGTTTCCTTTCACTTCTCTTTTTGTCTCTTTCTTTGAGTTATTTAATTAGAACACTGAAACCAATTGGAGAGAAATTGATTTAAAGGAGAATTATATCCTTTGTTATATCTTGAAAATTGATTGCGCTTTGGTTCTGAAAAGATTTAGAAATCACTAACACAATTTTGTGTTTTTTAAAAATCACCAAATAATTATTCCAAATTGGGTTTTTGTCAACCTTATTAAAATGTGGAATCATCTTAAAAGTCATAAAAGCAACACATGACAATAAACAACTACAATAAGGAAAGTAAAAAATTGTATTTTAAAAAAGCACATTTTGTATTTAAGCTTCTTGTTAACTTAATAGGAACAGATAGAAGTGAAGTACATTTTAAGAATAGGATATTCGTGACATGCTTCTGGGGTCAAAAGTTTCTCTGCATACACACACACACTGACACACACACACTATGGTATAGTTACATGGTTTGCAAAGTCCTGTATAATGACATGTTTATAACTAATGTTCCATAGTATTATTGAATTGTCCAATAAAAAGAAGGTCTGTAACAAATATTTTGGAATGAACGAATGAATACTAGAATGTAAACTTCATGAGCTCAGTGTTTTTCGTTGTTGTTTTATTCACTGCTAGATCCTTAGCATCTGTAACATTGTGTGGCACATCATAGATGCTTAATAGCTCATAGATAGGATTAAAGAAATTAAATCATAAATATGAAATTAATAAAGCAGATAAGAAATTATCTGGGCAGAAAAAGGTATTTCTAGTTACTTGAATTAACGTTGCCCCTCCAAGCACTATATGCTTAATTTCCAACCAAGTATCAAGAATCATCTTAGATTTCTAATTTATCTCCTCGTTTCTCTTCTCCCTGTTCTTTCTTTCCATATAATACTGGTTTTGGTATCTTTACTCCAAATGTCCTCTGGTTTCTTCTTTCACTAAATATTAGCATCACCTATCTGAGCAAGTTAATAATCTCATATCTGATCATTTAGATGTCTTACTCCTCTGCACCTAGGAAGTCTCTCTGGTCAGATGATCCTTCTCATCATTTAAATCTTTCTCCACCTCCCTCATTCCCAAAATAAATTCTGTTCAAGCCATTTCCTCATACTTATCCCTCCTAATGTAACTCATAAAAAACATTTAAACCCAAATTCACATCTACCTTCTTTGAGAGCATTACTGATTAGATTTGTACAAAATGACGCTGTAGTACACATTTGCTTTTTTTGGTCTTATTTTTTTCCTTAAAGCCCCAAGAAGTGTGGCTTCAGTTTTCTTTTTACATGGTTCATATTAAGCAATATAATGTCATCACTCAATATATACATTCTGTGAAAAAAAAATCTTAATGCATTCCTTCCTTTGCATTGTTTATATAGAATGGGAAAGGGGGAAATGCCTGAAAATGTTAACAATATCTAAAAGATAGTAATATATGAACATAGCAGGCAAAGTATGATTTTAAAGACTCTATCAATGTATTAGTCGAGCTGAAGGAACAGAAACTATCTTGGATCTGTAGCAGAGAAAAAAAGAGCCATGGTAAAATTGTGATAACTCTTCACATTTCTGTTAGATCATAGCATGGCCTCTTCTGTTCACATTCCATGAGAAAGACAAATAACATGACCAGGTCTATATCAGCACAGAAGGGATGCATACTCCTCCCACAGAAGGCAGTGCAATGAGAATTGCAACAGGTGAGAAGGTATAATCTTCTTCAGAGAATACTGTGAATAATAGCAAGTAGTAATAAAATATAACACAATATGCATTCTAATAAAGTAATAAGATTTTTTTCTGTCCCAAACAAAACCAATCACAATAACATATTGTCATCATACATAAATATAGGTCTATGCAAGCTATAAAGATTATATATATAGTGTATAATACTAATAAGTATCTAATATATACAGCTCTGGTTACTAATATTTTGATATGTGATTACCTTAAGAATCTCCTACTATGTATATTTATCTCAAACAAATGCACTCATGCATCTACATGCAAATTTTGCATACAATTTCACAGAATTTGGAACTTCTAAAGCCCACCTAAGAACCACTGGAGTTCTATTGACTTCTGAGACAAGAACTCATTTCTTTTCAGCCTGATTTCACCTTTTCACATCATTAGCAGCCACATTTCTTGGACGGCCACATTTCAACCTGTAATCTCTTTGCCACTGTGATTTGTCTTCTGCATTATTACTTCAGGGAAACTTCCCTTGCTAAATATTCTAGTAATATTCTAGTAATATCTTGTTGCTAAATCCACAGGAAGTTTTTATTTTTATCTTACTTGATTTCTCAGTAATATCTGACACTGGTTGCCACTTCCCCCTTCTTGCAATATTTGTTCACAAATTTACATAATAAACCCTCCTCATCCTCAACTTTAATTTCCGATAACTAAATTAGGTGTTTCTTTTCTATGCTCCCATATCAACTTCATTTTATCTTTTATCGCATTGTATGACTCCTGACTCCCTACACAGCTAGTTCCTAGATGCTGTATGGACACTTAGAATTATAAATAAAAACTTATTGTATAATATTGTAAAACATGTTTCAATATTCAAAGGCCAATTTTATAACCCCCCAAATTCTAAAATTGATTGAGAAAATAAATGACAATAAAATAAAACACAGATATATATTAGAAAAATATTTACTAAATATGGTAAAATTATTACTGAAATAAATTAAATGACATAATATGCAGGTTTGCATAATTTCAAGATTAATCAAAGGATTTCAATAGCCTTTATTTCCAGCTTGCCAAGAGTCTAGGTTCTGGTTCCCCTGTACAAATCTAGTCTGGACCCAGTTGCAGTTTGGCACTATTCAATAATAGTTGTTTTTCACAATATACATGTCTATGAGATGATATTAAGTTCTGTGCCTGAATAGGACAAGAGATTCCAGGGATTATCCAATCGTTTGACATCTGGTTGGTATCAGAGTTTTGTTGTTTGTGTGTTTGTTTGCTTGTTTGTTTGGGGGGGGGAAATTCATGCAGATAACACTGGAGAAATATTTGGGGTTATAAAGGACCCAGTTTGCCCCCCTACTTTCCAAGATAAAGTGTCATATGGGACATCACCTTGATAAAATGAGAGCCTGCAAATACATTACCATCAAGCTCACAGATCATATTAAAATACTCAAGCCACACAATTTATCAAGTCTATTAAAAATACACACAAGCAATGGAAAAGGGACAGGGTAGGTTAACACACCTACAATAAGGTATAGTGGAAGGATCACACTATCTGAATCTTGGAGTACGCAATATTCAAATGTTCTGTTCCTCTCTGTGCCACATCAACCTTTCACATGGACAGTATGGTTACAGGGCCAGAGTTAAAGTTTGAGCTAGAGCTCAACAGGCAGAAGACACTCTGGGTCAAAGACACACACTTGTTCTACTAGAAAGATGTAGAAACAAATATACCTGGGCAATAGATGTAGCTCTCCAATTAGCCTAGTGGAGAGCTATGGGTTTTATTTGTGTTACTTAGCAGAGAACCTATAGGGTTATAATCGAAGTTACTACTGGATGGTCAAATAAAGACCTCATGAATGATCATTTTTCATGTATATCCTGAATATTTACATGCTCTTGTATATTTACTCTTAGCTATATTTACATATTATAAATATATAATACCCAGGTGTTTATGAATATTAGGTATCTCTGATCTTTCCATCCCTTTCTGTCTATGTTTGACACACAAATGATCTATTTTCTAACCACTTATCTTATACTTAATTCCCGTGAATTCTGCCCATGTCTAATGAGCATTTTGTTTACCAGCTACGTATCTATTCTTACAACATTTTAAAAGACTTTGCCTACATTTTTAAGGCTACAGATTTATTCTTTTAATATAATTGAATAGTTTTATTAGCAAATGTACATTTCACATAGGGAAGATACTGTGGCTGAAGGTATTTTGTAAAAATGATTTCAACAATACTCTTCTTACCATGTGCTTTTGATGCTCCTCTTATTAAGAGATCGGGGTCTATGTTTCTTCTTCTTGAAACCAAGAGGGCTTGTAATTGTTATCCAATAATAGAGGATGGTAGAGGTGACACTGTGTGACTTTCAAAGCTAGGTCATAAAAAGTAAAGCAGCTATTACCTTGTTCACTACTTGCTTTTGACTTCTGCTGCCATGTCTGACTGCCCTTAAGCTGCCATGCTGTGAGAAAGCCTTAGCTATTCCATTTAGCAGTATCATGTGGAGAAGCTAAGACAAGAGAGATAAGATAGAGATAGAAATAGATAGAGAGAGAGAGAGAGAGAGAGACAGAGACAGAGACAGAGACAGAGACAGAGACAGAGAGAAATAGAGATGACGGGAGGGGAAGGGAAAGGGGGAGTTGGTGAGGGTAGAGGAGAGGTCAGGAGCGGGAGCAGGAGCCAGAGCATCTCTTGGCCAGTCCTGGCTGCTTTAGCTGTCCCCATCTCCACTCTTTCAGTCTAGCCACCGTCACCCTGCAACCACATGAGTGATTCCAAGCCAGAACCATCTAGGCAAGCTATTCTCAAATTCCTGATCCACTGACAGTATGATAAATAAGAAAATGATTGTTGTTTTAAGTTACTAAGTTTTGGAGTAATTTTTATTCAGTAATACATGCCAGAACATTTGTTGTTTCTACACATGGTCTTCCCCTCCCTTCTACTTCTCACATCCCCCTCCAACCTCCCCATTGAATTCAGGAGATAAGAACTTGAGTCTACCCCATTTAAGACTGAACAGAAAACAAGAGTTAATTGCTAAAGGCATTATATATATAACTGTCATTTTAAAGAGAGCTTTCTATATAACATTTACTATCTAGGATTTCTTATCATTAAATTATTCTTATTAATTTAATATTGAGAATGTTGTCATCTATTCACAGTCTTTGTAAAGTATACATTTTTATTCTTTATTGCTCTATGGGTGTTTAAACTATATCCAAAATTGGGATTATCCATATCAATTATTTTCATTGTTTAATTTACTATCCATGACTGCTTATACATGTCTTAAATGATGAACACTAGAGAAAAGCTTATTTTCATGTTGTTGACTTTTCCCCCAATGATTTCTTATCCAAAGAATGGCAGTAATCACTGATTTCAACTTCATCCACTTTATTTGTGTTTGCCAATCGATTCAAAGAAATATTGGATTGGTATCGGTAATGTTAATGATCAAATTAATTAGGTAATCACAAATAATTTTGAGTTAAATTCTGAAAGATTTATATTTGATATCTAAAATTTGAAAAGTAGATATCTAAAGTCAGGCAGTACCTGCCTAGTTTCTTCACATATGTCAGTTGGAAAATCCAGGAATTAATTATACTGAGTTTTACTTTACTCATCTGTAGAGTTAGAGTTAGATTAGAACTCTCAGCATAAAATTCTATAATTCTTTATTTTTTCTCTTAATATTTTATCTCATAGGGGATTAAAGAGGGACATCAATTTTTTTTCCTATGAAATGTTATTTTTCCTTTAAAAAAGAAGAAAAAGTTATTTCATAAGACATCATTATTTTAATTTATTTGTTTTTAGTGCCCTTGTATTGCTCTTAGGTTGATGTCAGATAGCATTGAATGATGCCAGATAAAATTCTCTGAAACTTGTCTTTTCTTATCACATTTTGACTTCAGAAAATAACTAATAGTTTTTGCTGTCCCATAACACTAAGATATTTTTACTTATGAGTTGAAATCTCAGTGACTATTTGTCGAAATGCTACATTTTACAGTTATCCCATATAAATGCAGAGATAAAAGCTGATTAATGTAGCCTTTCACAACAATTTGATGCTAATTTGATGCTAATACATTTGAAGCCACAAGAGTCAGCTACTTGTGCTTAGTATAGCTTTCATATTCTCTAGTTTGCTTTTGTAGACAGGTAAGAAGAGTAATGCGTAGCATAAAAAATAAGAAACATGAATCCTACATCATAAACAGTGCTCACTATTTGTGATAAAATTGGGTATTAATTTTACGATCAATTCCAATTAATTACATTTAATCCTTTTTAAAATATGCATAATAGAAAGTTTAAACATAACATATTCTCTACATATTTATTTCCATATTACTTTCACAAACAATGGGTGGGGAAAACTGGCTAAGTTTTTACCAAAAGCCTCTTCATTCTTTTTCCAGCCTTAAGGCTAGACTACTTTCTAAGCCTCTATTGTAATTGGTTATTGCCACATGAGTTGTTCTCATCAGAGGAATATGAGAAAAGTATGCGTCATTTTTGGACTAAGGATTTTGGAAATGGGTGTGTTTCCTTCAGCCTCTCTCTCTTCCTACCATCTGGATACAAAACTCAAGGAAATGGCAAGGATTAGACAAGAAAGGAACCTACATTACTGTGCGAAAGAAAATAGCTTACTGACCACCTCTCACCTTGGAATACTGAGAAAGTGAAAAATTATCTTCAATTGGATTTGACTCATTATATATGGGAAGGTAGTTGTTGCTTATTCTAAATAATACAGTGCAATAATATTGCATGACCTTATTGTCTAATGAAAATAAAGTAAAATTCATGTTCCCATAAGACTATAGGTAAAGTGTATGGTAGGAGTTACTTTTATTATCTATTCAAATCCATCTTAAATTTTAAATTCAATAGTAAGCATAAGTGCAGAAAATATCATGTATTTGTTTTAATAATGTTAATGTAAATTGTTGTAAATATAGGCAAAATATTTTTATAAATGGATAACTCTACAGTTGAAATGAGGTGATATATGTTGACATGTATGTTATGGGTAGTATTATTTGCTTCATTTTGCATGAAAATTATCCTTGCACTTAAAAGACAAATCACTGCCACTTACTAAATTTTTGTTATTGTTGTGACCCATGCTTAACTACCCATTTTCTTTGGTGCTTGATTTCAGTAAACTTTATTTTTACAAACAAACCTATCCTTGATTTAAATAAAACAAATTCTTTCTATTATTATTATTATGATCATTATATTACTAATATACCATGCAATATTTAAAAAATCTAAAGAGATAGAACCACTAGCTATCACAGTAAAAATGAGAGTAATTGTGTGACAGTCTCCACTTAAAAGAAAATACAGACAAAAATCTCATATTTTAAATAAATGTGCAGTAGAAGCATTGATAAGTGTGGCTAATATATTGCATGCCTTTATAGACTAAATCCTTTTTTGATGTTAGGCAAACATCACCTTTTCATGATTTCTAAAATCATGAAAGAGCTGGCTTTTTCTACCTCTGCCTAAACCTAGTTGACTATTTAGGAGATAAGCATATTTCATCTTAGTCATTGATCCTTGGCTATCAAAAACCAGTAGGAGCAGATGATAATCTCAGCATAATAATTGATTTTATATTTGTATGAAAGATATTTTGCCTTGAATGCAAAATATTTATCCACTGTTTTTCTTGTTCTATACCATTTTCTTTAAAATTTCTTCAAATTTATTTAAGCAGTGGTTCTCAAAGTGGGATTTCTGACCCAACAATATTAGAATTACTAAGGAACTTATTAGAAATCCAAAAATCTCTGGCCACACCACAGACCTACTGAATCTGAACCTGTGGAGACAAGTCCAGAAATCTGTGTTGTAACAAGTGCTTTGGAGATTCTCTTGCATGCTAAATTGCATTGGCGTTGGGGGTGATTACTTTAGAACATATAGTTTCTAAGAAGAGAGCAACCGTGAAGACTATATCTTCTTAATAAATACCTTTTACTCCATGACTATTTTCTGCCTTCCATTATTCTCCCTTTCTGTGACATCAGCTATGGGGTAGCCTTTCAAGTCTGTTGTGTCAACCAAATGTGGGGATTACACTCAGAATTAATACTTTTATTTGACATGTGAATGGGAGTCAGGTAAATCAAGAGTCTTCTTGGAAATGGTAAGAATATCTGAGATGGTAATTTACAAATCTTGCTTACCAAGGAAACTAGAACCAAGGTTTAAAAAGGAAACAATTCTTGGAAAAAGAGACATATTAACTGTATAAGGACATTTTTATATCTTCTGGGGAATTCCAGAAACTGAAAGTTATGAGTACTGAAATCTGATTAATATGATAAAGCTATTATAAAATCATATCTATTTGAAAATGGCTGGGGCTGCCTTGTGAGTTAACAGGTTTCTTATGATTAAGAGTGTTTAAGTCACATCAAAGGTTGGGTTAACTGGGTAGTCTGGATCCTTGCTGCTCAGTGTGGTCCCATCTGGGAGCTGTTAAAAGTGTAGAATCTCAGGGTCCACCCCAGTCCTAGTGAATAAGAATCTACAACTTATCAAGATCCGTGAGTGATCTGTATGCACATTATGTTTGAGAAATGTGTTCCAGTTGACATATAAATCTTCATATCACTCTTATACTTAATTCTAATAGGATTATCTTGTGATGCAGAATTCGAATAACAGTCTGGAAGAGAAGGGGGTAAGTACATGAGCTTGACTACACATTTCACTGAATTAAATGCTACCCCCAGAATGAAAGATCTGTCTCTTGAACATTGTACTTAATTTAAGGGAGCTAGTATTTGAATATCATTTAGTTAGCTCCCGACTCCTCTTTACACGAAAGTGAAATATACCTTTTGGATTTCTTGCACAAACCCCCAAGTTATTCCCAATGTTTAATCTGTCTTCCAATTCCTTCCTGCAAGCCTTCTTTCTTTTCACTAAAACTAGGATATGTGACATTCCCTCACTGAAACGTTTTCTTTTTTTTTTTTTTTTTGCTTAGTGTAGGTACTGGTTTGGTCTACTTCTTCCCTATCTTGGATGGGATGGGTCCGTGTGAACGGATAGCAGCGGAAGAAGAAAAGGAGAATAGGTAAAGGAAGGTATAAGTATAGGGGAACTGGAACGCGATGGAGACCAGACTGCTCAGAGCTGAAATTTACTAGAGCAGGTGGTACTTAACCTACAATCTTCATCGCCAAAGCAATGAATGGAGAAGAGCTGGAAGGTAGAAGTAACAGATGCCGCCACACCCTAGATTGACTCAGGTTTTTACAATCATGACTACCATGCCCTAGTCCTGGCAGAAGGAAATTGCTTAAAGAAATGACAAGCACTTCGAAGGCCAGAAAGCCAAAAGGTGCCCAAGCCTATTCCCCACCCCAGGAGCGCGGGCTGACACACGCTTTCTTGTAAAGACCATTGCGTAGGAGGAAGCCCTGGCGAGCAACAGCGTACCCCCTTCCCATACCTGCCCTTCCCCAGCCCTTTCTTTCGCCGGGGGCATTGGGACCGGCGCAAGCTCCAGCAGCCGGGCAGCGACTGTGGGGTAGTCGTGTGTATCCGTGAGCGCGTGTGCGTGAGGAGGAGAGCAAAGACGTGATTACTTCAGAATTTATTTAAGGGACGGTGGAAACCACTGCAGCAGCTTCCAGGGGAAGCCCTTGTTTCAGAGGAAGAGGAGGTGGCGGCTGCCAAGGAGGAGGAGGGGGGAGAGACGGAGGAGGAGCAGCAGCAGAAACAGCACGAGGCAATTGAGGAGAGAAGATGCTGTAGCATCCACTCCGGCTCCCAGCAGGTTGGTTCTCCCGGCCGACTGATGCAAGCAACGAGGCTCGCAAAGAGGCTGGGAGGAGAAACTGGGTGTCGGGGAGGCGGGGGGCGAGGGGGGAGAGGGTGGGTGCTGACTGCTTGCCTTTCCGGAGAAGGAGCGCCTCTTTTAAGTGAAATGAGATATCCCAGCGCGGAAACAGGCTAGGGGCCAAGAAGGGACCTGTCCTGCTTCTCTTTAGCCTTTCAACTCCTAGCCATAAACTCTGGAGGGGCTTTGGGTAGGGAACTAGGTGGAGAACTTCCCTTCTAGATACTTCTCACGCCTTTTCCCAAAGCTCACGTTTGGGTAGATACCTCCAGGTGGCTTGGACGAAAAAGAGGAGCAGCGCCGCTTGGTTAAGTTTCTACAAGTCAAACCCAGCCCCCAGTTCCCGGCTCCCCGCCCCGCGTCTCCAGCTGCACGCGGAGAGCTGCGGCTGCTCTGGCAAAGGGGCCGCTGCTGCTTTAAGAGCCGCCTCCCCCTCTCTTCCCTTTGACAATGGTCTGAACCGAGCTCTGCTTCCCAAAGCAAAATTTGTAATATGCCATTTTTCCCATGGACGTTTCTCCTTTTGGCTGCTGACGGAGCCGCGGGAAGATGCCGAGTTGCTGCCACGCCACCGAGCCGGAGCACGTTCCGGGAGGGCGCCGGGGCATGCGAGTGTCTAAGCTGCTTTTCTCCTCCCGTTGCTAGGGAAATGGTCCAGGAGCGCCGGGCGTGAGCCTCCCCTCTCTTCAAGCCCGAGACTGCAGTTATCGTTGATCAATTGAAGAAGCAGGACCTGAAATTACAGGCATTAGGTACAGAAACTGTATTTGAGTTACCTGGTTTCCCTTCCGCGTTGTTTTTATTTTACCCCCTCCCCCCAAGGCCCCACCCCGCCCCCAGGGAAGATGAGATGCAATTTCCTCTTTGCCAATTACTGTTCCGTACCTTTTGCTTTCCTGGACCAGCCTCCCCGAACCCCCGCCCCCCATCCCCAATCCCTCCTCTATTTCTCTACCTCTTCCCTACTTGGCTCTCTCCTGCTGAGCAAGATGAAGGATTTTAGTGTGGAAATTATGAAGTCAACTTCTTCAGGGTGGTGGGGGGTGTGGCTGATAGATAACTGTCCAGCCATGTGGGGTGAGCTGGCTCTTTGGTCATCTGTAAATGCAATGAGGTAAAGAAAGTACAGAATGCTTCCATCAGAGGCGATAATAATATTTCCTGAGGACAGAGGATTTCAAAGAGTTAAATAGGAGGAGGAATATTCATGTAATGTAATCAGACAATGCCTAGAATTTCTCTCACAGAATTACTTTTTTGTAGGTTAACTGAAATGGAGCTGGGCTAATTTTTAAGACTAAATTTTTGCAGAAGAAACTACCAAGGATAATTGCATCTTTGCCTCTACTAGAGTCTAAATCCTAGTGATCTGCCTAAATAAAGTGATTCATTGACAGAAAAAAAAAAAAAAACCTTCAGTAATACTATTATGTCTGAATAGGTACTGCTCGAAGGGCATATATTGCTAAGAAACACATTGGATTTTGAAAGTCCTTGGGTAATGACCCCACTTCAAAACTTTTGTTTTGAAATTTGAGAGATTTAGAAGACAGTCAAGGTTATATGCTCAGAATAAAGGAATTGGTTTTCCTTGTATAAAATTCTTCAAGATAAATTTAAGCACTGGGGTAATTAAACCAGCCAGGTTTATCATTATTTTTTCCCATCACAACAAAATAACTTGTACTAGGTCTTGAAATCTTTAGTAATTTAATGAATAAGGCAACAACATCTAGAAGAGGATAACATAATTCATGTATCCAGTTGACTTTGAGGAGGGAGAGACGAAAAAGCAAATACCAAAGCAAAGTGTTAGGATGTCCTTCCTGATTTTTCAGGAATTATGCAGTGCAATGCAGTTTTAATATTGAAAATAATTATAAAAATTAAAAGTGATATATGAGGATGAAATATACTAGAAGTTGGTTGACTATAGCCTTCCATACTGTCCAAATTGCTTCAGCTGCCATCCATTCTATAAAAGGGTGTTTAACTCTTAAAATGAACATAAATTTTTGGTTGCTCTTAAGACCTAAAATGTGCATTTAAGAAAATAGGTTATAATATATTTTAAGGATTATATAAGTATTTTGTAATTTATATAAGAATCTGAGTTCTATTGTAAGAAACTAAGGTAGTTTATGAAAGTGGCCTTATTTTTTGTAGAAACATTTTTTCTTCCAGTTTTGTTGAGAGGACTTTAAATTTACTTATTTGGATGACTGTTAGTGCAGAAAAGCAGCATTTATTCATCTTATTTTCTAAGTAACTTTTGCATAGTTTAATTTTTTTTTTCCATTGGATTCGGAGAGTTCAGGGTACCCACTGGAATTAAACTTTTAGGCATGGAAGCAATAAGAATCATAAAGGTAAAATATTCTTTCTGCAATGATGAATGTTGGTTACTTAACAATAGAAATAAATACTTAAATATGTAATAGCCCTTTTTTTTTTTTAACTGTGTGATCTCACTCAGGTAACCTACCAGAGCTTTAAAACAGGAATTTTTGGTGGTGGTGGTGGTGTTATTTTTTTAAGCATGGATTATTATCCCTACTTTACAGAAGAGAAAGCTGAAGTTTTGACAGGTGAAGCTACTTGCACTGGTTCACATGCTACAGGAGTGAAATTAAATCAAGTAATTTTGAGTGTAGATTTAATAGAATTTCTGTCTCTAAGCTGCTTCTCATCATACCATTTTTGGACTGACTAAATCAAAGACCAGCTTTTATACTGATCTAAGAGCCTAAAGTGTGTGAATGTATTAATGTCCCATGGTGACAACAAACCTTTTTTAGTATTAGGGTAGTATAATCAGGAGAAAATTGTGGACAAGGTAATCACTGCAGTTATATTTTTACTTGGAACTTAAAGTTATTTTAAGTAATTCTGAGTGAAGATGGGCTAATGGCTTAATTTCAAGAAGGATATGACTTAAAATACATATTTAAGAATGTTTAAGTTACCCTAAAATTTAAACCTTACAAGTGTTTTAGCACAAATTGTCACAATGCTGCCATTTCCTCTCCCGGTATTTTGTTAAATGTCAAAAAGAAACACACTGGCTTCTGGTAATGATTTCTCAGAGTGACACAGCTGTTCAGTGTGTATATTTCATGTATTGCATGTGAACTAGTTGTTTCAAATATTGAAATGTGTTAGAACATTTTTTGTATTTGTTTTCCAATCCTTTCCAATTAATGTAAAGAAAAATTGTAGCAGTTGAGTCTTTTTTTCTACGTTTGTGATAGTATTTTAATAAAATTCAAATTGAAAAAATGCAAAATATTATATTTTATCATTATTTAGCAATAATTACAGTGTATGTGTGTGCTCATGCACACGTGTGTATAAATACAGCCTATGTTTCTACTCTGTTATTTATTTTAGGGTGAATAAGAAATTGTACAAGTCAATTTCTCACCTTTAGGTAGCCCAGTGTTTTGAATAATAAACAGTAATTCAAAGCATTATCTTGAATTATTCTAAAAATCTCCTTCTTTAATATTTTTACATAAGATATCAGTCACACAATACTTTCTTCTTTCTAAAACTTTCTCCTAGTTTTCAGTGGACCCTGACCACATCATTCACAGATAATTGAATTTCTCTCTTCAATAAGTCTATAAGAACCACATAAAAAGTAATCAACTACTGAGCTGTTAAGTCTTGACATTTTATTTGAAAATATCACCAGAAATATTTTCCCCAAGAACAGGAATATGTAGGCAGAAAAACGAATTGACCTTGCATTCTAAAACCAAAGAATGCTTCAGGATCAACAGCCAAACCAGCCTTTCTCCATATCAGCCTTCTGCAAAACTGAGCCCTCTAATTAATAGCTCCTGGCCTCAGTACAACAACTGAAATTGAGATGGGTTTGATTCTTATTGAAATATAAGATAGAAAATACAAGAGAAAATGAGATAATTTCTGATTTTTTAAATGTCACACTATAGGTCATGTTACATCCTAATGTTTGTGTTATTTTAAATCAAATTAATAAATGATTTTAAAAATATTCTGAGGAGTTCATTTATTTCATGACTGGGAGCCTCTGACAAGCAGCTGAGATGTGAAGTTACTAACTACATTAGCTAATGTAATTTATGGCATCTGTTTTGTGGAATATTTCAAAGAGTGTTACTTTGTATTGTTTGGATGGAAACCGTACAATGCAGCTCACAGGAAACAAAGGAGTATTAAGTGTAATTAGTAGCATATTAACCTAAACAAATTTATGTACCTCAGTCTATTTCATAAAGCTTATATCTAATTCAGTTGCTTGACTCTGTGTAGACTACTGAAGGAATTTAGGAAGAGGGCATATCAAAATAATAAAATGGGAGTTGTAAACTTAAGAAGCTTTAAAGTTAGTTGGTATGAAAAAAATCTGTTGATAAAATAAAAACATAAAAGGTGATTATTATATAAAAAGAATACTCAATTATTTTTGTGGATTTTCTAACAAGAGTGAACATTAATTAATTTAATTATTTAAGTCATTCAAAAATCATTTACTGTCCACCCATTAAGTGTCACACTTAATGTGCTTGCCGTTAACAATATAACAAATAAGGATAAGATGGAGGTATTAGCTCTAAGGGATTTGTAAACTTGCAGGTGAAGAGAGGTGATCAATTAAGTGTAGTAACATGTTACTATAAATTGAATTAGGTGAGATAAATCATAAAAAAAAATCAGCAGTAAGTGAAAACAAGCTGTATTTTGTAGGCCGGAGATATATAGATTGTCATTAACAGAGAAAGCATGTAGGTTGAAGGAAGTCAATGAATCATTTTTCATTGAGGTCAAAATATTTAGCTTGGCTGGAGTTGGAGCAGTGGGTAAAAGAAAGAGACAATTAGGCTAATGAGCTGCAAAGCATTTGGTGAGTTGAGGGCCAGGTGGCTTTATTGGAACTTATTTCTTTACTGAGACTTCCCTCCCCCTTTACTTTCTTTAAGCAATGATGTGTGAAGTGATGCCCACGATTAATGAGGACACCCCAATGAGCCAAAGGGGGTCCCAAAGCAGTGGCTCCGACTCGGACTCTCATTTTGAGCAGCTGATGGTTAATATGCTAGATGAAAGAGACCGTCTTCTAGACACCCTTCGGGAGACCCAAGAAAGTCTTTCACTTGCTCAGCAAAGACTGCAAGATGTCATCTACGACAGAGATTCGCTCCAGAGACAGCTCAATTCAGCCCTGCCACAGGTACGCTTCCTAGTAGTATTTGTCCTTCCTACTGTAATTGAAAATGTGATAAGACTTAAGCTTCACTTTATTCTCCTTCTTATAATTACTTTTCACTTTAAGATATATGATATGAATGTTTTGGTGAGAAAAATTTAAGAATAGATAATTCACATGAAACTTTGCCTCAAAAAAAAATCATGGTATGTTGGTAACAAAATTTACTGAGACTTCCCTCCTATTCGTTTTTTTGTTTTTTGTTTTTTGTTTTTTTGAAAATTTTATCTGTATGTTTTGGTGGGAGTAGAAAATCATCCGTCGATCAGCTTTTAACCACCTGAAAATGAGAATGGTTGATTTTCTCTTTCTTGCTTTTTAAACACAATTACGACACTTAGAAATATGTACTTTTCATTTTCAGTTATGTGTTCTTTCTCTGGAAATGATAGTAGTTTGGATGTCTACTGTCTATTTTCTGTTTGTCTTTCTCTAAAAATGCCTAACACCTGCTTAAAAATTATTGGAGTTGTTGATTTATTACCCTTTCCCCTCAAAAAACATTTCAACCAGTTTCTTTTTAATATTTTGGGAATTGGAGAAAAGAAAAAAAGTTTAGTCTTATTCTCACGAACTTAAAATTATTAGATTAGTTATTTTTTAGTATATTTTTGTCAAATGCCTTATTTTATAGAAAAGAACATAATATTTTAAGGATTTGTAGCTTATTTATATACAATGTTAAAGAGAGTTAATTATCTTATTTAAGAATAGCATAATTGTGTTTATTTTAGATATGAGAAAAAGCATGGAATATGAATGAGATTTTTAATAATCACCCTAATGCACTATATTTTTTTTGTAAATACAAGTTTGATTAGCCCTCTGCTTTAAAGACAGTATAGCAAATGTTTAAGAGTTGACTTCTCTCCATGAAATTGTCTTGTAAATATTATGTCTTCATAAATATTAAAATTATATAATCAAAGTTAATTAAATTCTAAACCCAGCTATACTATTAACTTATATTGTGATGTTGAGATATTGATTGCTTTTGGAATAAAAAGGATCACCTTTTGTCATATCCCCATTAGGTAATCCCATTACTCTATATTGATAATTTTCTCTCCCATTCCTTTTTATTCTCAGTTTGTCTTATTTTGAGATACAGTAATGTTTCCAGTAACTCTCACCTGTTGGTACAGTGATTCGTTTAATTACACAGAATGAGTTGATTCATTTCAAGGACAACTATCAAATATCTTTACCAAGAATTATATTTTTCAAGCTAGGTATTTCAGTCTTTGCAATTATTCTTCAGAAGGTGATTTCTAAAAGGTGATTTCTCCATCATGCTTCTTCTAGGATTATTTGAGTTGGTCAATGCTATTGTTAAAGTGTGGTCCCTGAACCAATCACTATTTGTTGTCTTCTGTGACAAGCATAGAATGGGACAATTATTTCTCTTCCTGGAGAGAGTGTTTCATTAAAGAGCCTAAGAGTGTATTATATTTTGGGGCAAGGTCAACATATTTTCAGTATGTCCTTGAACAGTAG
Organism: Pteropus alecto; assembly: GCF_000325575.1. Classification (NCBI taxonomy): domain Eukaryota; kingdom Metazoa; phylum Chordata; class Mammalia; order Chiroptera; family Pteropodidae; genus Pteropus; species Pteropus alecto. The sequence continues at coordinate 16,088,019 of NW_006443138.1, read as the reverse complement.
TCAAATGATGTTTATAACTGAGATGCATAAATGCTGCATGTGTTTCCATTTTCCCTACTCTTTGTAAGTTGACTTTTTAGTCCTAAGTGTAGGAATATGCATGTGTCCCCCCTACATTTATCTTTTCACATTTTATTCAGGCCCAATGCTGTCAATTTAGATCCTAACCCTATTAAAGTGATTCTAAGAATAATTTGTTTTTCTAAATCTTTCTGTATCTATATGTGATTATTTCATTAGAATGTTATAAAAATAAAGTGTAGAACAGATCCTTTTTGGGAAAAGCAAAAATAATAAAAAGGTTTTCACACATAATGATATTGTATAGATAAATCTTGTAAAGGTATAAGAATGAAAAATTTTAATTCTAGCAATTCTGTTGTATTGAATCTAAATGATAATGCCACCTAAAATTTTAAGTTTTGAATTTTAGTTATACTGGTTCACAATCTCTTATTCAAACCCCTTGGGGCCAGTTGTGTTTTAGAGTTCAGAATTTTCCTAATTTTTTTTGTGTATATAATGTAACTTATGGAGCAGGGCTCCAAATGGATTCTGGCAGCACCCTATAATTACACATTTTCATATATAAAGATAATTCTTATGAATATGCCTATTGTGTGGAAAAAATAAACTATTAATGTCTCATGTTAATATTGGTCTGGTTTTGCCACCAATTAAGTTTGCAACACAGTTAGAAATAAGATATCATTTTGTAGAGTGAATAGGTTTTGGAATTATGCATTAGGAATTATGAACCTGTACATTTATGGATATGTTTTTAATCTCTTTTACAAATACTTTGACACATTTTTTCAATATTGATTTGTATTCTACTATTATAAATATAGAATTCTCCTAGTAGTCTGCAGGTCTTTAAGACAATGATGGTCCTGTCATTTCTTTAAAGCCAGTTTTTCATAACCTAATCTGTACCTTAACAGCTATAGAGGTTCTGTAAGTAATAGAAATATATTCTTCTTTAATTGGTATCTTTGAATCTTTTTAAATATTTTGTAAGTAATGTACCTGCATTGTTTAGTGGCATCACATTTGACATTTAGCTTACAGGAGAAAATGACTACCATAAATGTGAGTTTTCAGGCAGAAATAAAAATGAAAACCACTAAAATAACATAAAATAAAAATTATTTTAGCAAACATGGAAGAGTTCAAAGCAGAGTCAAACTTCATGACATGATGTGTTTTAAATTGCCTATGTAATACTTTTACAGTTTGATGATTTGGTACTTTGCCTTCGGCACTCTCTCTCCTATCATTCTTTTATGAACAAATGCAGTAATGATTTTTAACAACCTTAACTGTGTAAAGTGTGTTGCAGCCACAGGGTTTAGTTCTTCATTGTGTGATTGGGTGTAAATGTGTTTAAGAATGCTGATACTTCCACATTAGGCCTGATGCTTCTAAGTTACACACTCAATTTTCTATTTTACTAATACACAGATCTATTTAAATATTCCACAGAACCTCAAATTCAACATGCCAGAAACTCAGTTATCATCTGCCTCCTCAACCAAATCTGCTCGAATTCCTCACCTAAGAGACCTCACAGATGGTGCTTTCTCTCTCATCTCTGAATTCAGTCATCTTTAGGCCATACTGTTTTTAATCTATTAAATAACTCTCAAATCTCTCTATTCATTTTCTGTTTTTCTGAACCTGGCCAGAACTTCTTCATTGTTCTATCTTCTAACATTTCCACCTTTGCAAATGCGTAATGTTTTTTGCTTGAATAATACTGCACTGCTTGCAGTGTCCCCGCAAACTTCATGCTATTCCAGGGTCTTTTTTTTTCCATGCATATTCATCTCTCTATCTACATTAGTTCCTCCTCAATATCTTTTTCTGGCTCACTTCTCATTCTAGCCAAGATATTATCTTTTCCATGCAGCCTTCTCTGAACCCCCAAGTACATTTCCTCTGTGTTCCTTACCCTTATCACTTACCATATCATCATTAAATTATCTGATTGTATGCCTGTTTACCAACCCAGACTATAAGTTCCTTGAGAACAGGAGCATATGTTAGTCATCTACAGCCCTCTCAACCGGTAGAGTATCAGCAGTAAAGGTTTTTAAAGTAAAACCAGAACTAAATGTATATGCATTTTGATGTAGAAAGAACAATCGAAATAGGAAGATATGGTTTGTATTATGACTCTACCATACATCATCAACCTGAGTCAGGACTTCAGATATTCATACTACAAAAAAATGATTAATTGTAATATCTCATAGGGTAGTTTATGATGATTAAACAAAATAGTAGAAGTAATAATATAAGTACAAACTAATTTCTGAAGCATTAAATATGAATATGCTTGTATTTGTTTTATCTAGAATGCCAAAAGAAACTAATTTCTATGCGTGTATGTCAGTGAGCATTACAACAATTTGTTAGGAATATTGATAAAATAAATCATCTAACATTTTTTGAAAATGGCAAATATTTGTCAATTACTAATATGCTTATTAAAACTATTTTAAAATAGTTAAGGGCAGTGAGCTTTCCATTGCAAAGAGTCATTATATATAAAAGTTTAAAATTTATTTTTATCACCTTATTTATCATATAGTAAAGGTCTTCTGTGTACTGTTAAAAGGTTACACGTGTTTGTAAAGAGGATAGGAAGAAAAGGAATATAATTTGGCTCCCAGAGAATTTAGGGAGTAGAGTTACTTAGAAAAATATATAAATGGATACAAATTAATATAATACCAGGAGATTATAAAAGTACATAAAATATTTGAGCTGTAATATTGGTATGTTATTAACTACAGAAAGTTTCATGTAGAAAGTGATATTAGAGAGCTATTTTTAATAAAAGATTGGAAATAACTCAAAAATGTTTTATGTAGGGCATTAGAGTAATAGGACCCTGCTCAAGAACATTTTGGGGACAGAAAGTCAGCATATACTCAGCTTTTTAGGTTAGGCTTAGGGGTCCCTAATTTGCACAAAGGAGACAGATGAGCTAGTAATATCCCTTTTTTATTTTTTTCTTTAAAGAAGACTAAATAGGAATTAAATAAGAAGAAAAACAAATTTGTTTATCAAAGGGTTGTAGGCTAGGAATGAAGTTGTATATAGTGGCAGTGGAGGAGTGTGACCTGTTCATGTTTGGTGACAGCTAAGGACAGGAGTTTGTATCCAGGATAATAAGTAGAATTTTGAGTGAATTGGTGACATGATATGATAATAAGAAAGGAATATTATTCTGTTGTTTGATTTAGGATAGATTATGTAATACTCATGTATCAGCTATCTATTGCTAAAATAATGCTATATAGTAAACAACACAAAACCCGAGTATCATGAGAAAATATGGTTTTATGAAATTCAGTTGATCTTCACTTGGATTGGTTGATCTTTCCTGGACTCATTTATGCCACTGATTAGCTAAAGGTTGGCTCAGTTAGCTCTATGTTAACTGACCATTGTCTGATGTGGATGGCCTTACTGAACCAACTGGGGCCGCTCAGCTGTATGCATATGTCTTATACTGCAATAGGCTGGATCATTCATGCTTGTGGCAGAGGAGTAAGAGCAAAGCAGAAACAAGCAAGTGCTCTTTAAGCTTCTGCTTGGGTCTTTTTTTTTTTTTTTTGGTACATTATCTCTTGACCAAGCCCAGAGACAGTGGAAAACAATACAAAATAACATGGCAAAATTACAGGGAGGGATAAAACACGGGACCCTCAGTGCAATTGATTTACCACAAATATAAGCTAAGAGAGTCATTTGGGTCATTATTATGTCAGGGAAAGTTTATCATGATAATGTAATAGTTCTCGTGAAGTGTGAGAATTTGAAATAGGATTATAAACCCTGAATCTGATAAAGACAATAGAAATAGAAGGAATATTGAGGAGAAAGAGGGAACAAAGACTGGTAATGAACTGAATGACCGAGGCTTTGGGCTTTAATCAGAATTTCTGATCTGAATTCGACTTGGAATCTTTCCACTTACCAGCTGAAAAATCATTGCTCAATTACTTGACTTCTCTGAAACTCTGTTTCCTTAATTGGAAGGAAGGATTATATCTTCCCTTAGGAATGAATGAAAAGAGATGTATGTATGGCTTCAGAAACCCCAAACATTATAAAATGTCAGGAAGTTTTTCTTCATAAATTCGGATGTGCTAGTATATACTCTGTAGAGGTATTAAATTAAAGAGATTACCTGTGTAGAAGAGGAATATGTTTACATTTCGACATTTTAAAATGTAAAATATTTAAGTGAAACTTACATAGGATGATAGAAGTCACTTTTATTCTGGAGTCAGCCTACCTAGGTATCTTTTTGGCTTGCTACTTACTAGCTGAATAACCTTGGTCAAAGTAGTTAATTCAAATAATAATAGAACCTTCCTTATAGGATCATTATAAGAAGTAAATGAACTGTAACATGTTAAATGATCAGTGCAATGCCTCATAGATAGTACATGCTCAGTAAATGTTATATGTAGCTATCGATGCTGTTATTATTACCATGGATATTATCATCATTATTCTTAACCAACCTTAACCGCACAATTTTACTGGGTAATCATGAACACTAGCACACATTGAAAGCACTAAAATCCTTACTCTTACAATCTTTATCAAATTTTGGAAGCCCTTGATTGATTGATTGATTTTTAGTTCTTAACTATACTCTTCTAAATAGTTTTCCCAAATTCTCTACTTCCTTAATGGCTGGTCTCATGTGTCTCTTGATTAAGTCAAACAACATCCCTTCCTATTGTGCTGAGATCATATCTGGGTTGAGCTTCCTTCTTTTCAGTGAAACCTAATGCCGTCACACAAACCATTTTATCCCTTGCTACTGTCAGAGAAAGATGCTGTGCCTTTTGCTGCCTCTTACTGTAGTCATTCTATTTTCTTAATTTGTTTTTCTTTCTACCAGTTAGCTATTTTTTCCCCTGGCTAAATGAAATGATATTCACCTGCAGCCTTTATTTTTCATTATTTATAGCTCTTTATTTCTCTTTATTTATGTCTCTTTTCTTTTTCATCCTTATAATTAGGCTTCTATCATCACCATTCTCCTAAAAACACACTCCTGTATTCTATCAATGAATGCATATTTGCAAATCTATTAAATCTCTTTCATTCTTTATGCCCTTTGAATCTTTGTGTCAAACATTGTTATTAATTATTTTATGCTGAAATTCTCATGTCCTTAAATCTCTATAACTATTCATTTTCTAGGCTACTAGGTATGTTTTCCATCAATATTCATTTTTTTCTCACATATGACTATACATTTATTTCTACTCATAATTGCCTTTATTATGTTCTCCAATCTTAAGGACTACTAAGATTGCCTTTCCTGTTTAGGACTACTACTTCCCTAAGTTTTTGATTCCACTTTCTCATCTCCTCCTTCAATTATTTTTTCTCTGTCTCTAGTATCTTCAGTCTCTTCTTCTCCCTCTTCTTCCCCCACTTTCACACACACACACACACACACACACACACACACACACACACAACTGGCTTTTTTGTAACATTAAAATCTATTAATTAAAAGTAAAATGATGACAAGTACAACACCAATAACAATAACAACAAAAGCCAAACAGTGGAAGGGTGATGGAGGGAGGATAAAGTGGGTAAAGGGGGTCAAACATCTGGTGATGGAAGGAGACTAGAGTTTGGGTGGTAAGCACAAAATGCAATATATAGATTATGTATTATAGAATTATATACTTGCAACTTATATAATCATATTAACAAATGTCACTCCAATCTATTTAATTTAAAGAAAAACAAAAAACCCTGTCCCTGCTTAGCTACCAATTTATCTTTTCTTTTTCTGTAAACTTATTTCCCAATTTGTTTGTCCTCACCACCTCAATTTCTTTATCTTCTGTTCACTGAGCAACTGCAGTCTGGCTTTCCCTCAAAGTTGCTGCTCAAAGAATGAACCAATCAACGAATGTAATTAGTTTGTTTTATTAAAATTCACTGCAAAAGTTGACACTGTGTTTACTCCCTTCTGAACAAAACAGAACAAAACACCCACTCTCTTAACTTTTATGACACCCAACTGCCTTGGTTTATAAATCTTTTTGACTTTTTTCTCCAATGTTTTTATGAGGGCAACTTCTCATCTAGCCACTCTTTAAAATGTTATATAATAAAGATAAGATGAATAATAGCAATTGCTAACATTTCCGAACACTCTCACTATTCCAGGCAATGTTTTATTTAAGTATCCACATATTAAAATGGAAGTCTTTCTTTCTCTTTGAGGGGAGGCTAAATAAGTGAGGTGTAAGACTTTACTTTCAGGAGGTGCTAAGATATAATCCCACTAATAAGTTCAGCATTAGCTCAAACTCCATTTTAAGATTCTATAAAGTTTGAGGTGATAAAGCTAGAAGGCGAGCTTTTGGGGAACTGTTGGTTTGCTGTGCATAATCTAACACTCCATCTATGAAGGGTGGAGAGATTCCTTTTCAACTTAGCTAAGTGAGGGCTTCAGGGAAAACATTCAGAGAGCATGATGTGTTTCCTTCAAAGCTGAAAGATATAGAGTCTGAAGTCTAAAACCCAGAGCTGTGGCTGGAGATGTGCTGCCTCTATGGTAGATTGAAGAGTTGTATATTAAGAAGCTGAAAGTTCTCCAATATCAAGATAAGAGTTGGTGACTTTTTGAAGAGCAAATGGGACCCTCCAAAGGGGAGCTTGCTGAGGGTTATCTTTGTGTGAATCCACAGAATGAGTACCCTGTGAGAAGCTTAGGCTCCTAAATAGAGAACAACGAGCGGCATATGGAGAGACTGATACTAGAGAAGAGACTGAGAGCATGTCAAGTAAACCTGGGGAAGAACCCACAGAAGGGTTCTTTGAGAAAGCCACAAACACACTCCAGAAGAAGGGTTATTGATTGTATATTTGCCATTCAGAAAGCCCTGACCATGATTGACAACTGGGTCAGTCACATACCACTCTGAACTTTCTACCCAATTTCCCTTTATCAGGCCCTGACTCTGAAACTGTCAGAAAATGTTACTGTGAGTGGAGGATGTCAAGGTAAAGAGAGACCACCACGCCCCCATCCAGTGCAGACTTCAAAGCTAGAAACAAGCCTAAACTGAGGACAAGAGCTTTATGTTGCACAGGAGCTCAGGGCTTTGTATATTATGCAGGCCTATATTGAACTAGAACTATGAAATTGTTAGGCTTTGTAATTCTGAAACAAAATGACAGATCATTTATTTTCTAAGCATGAGCAGAAAAGCTAAGATAATTGCCTGAAATTTCATTTGCATTTCATTCCTTCACCTGAGGGAATCTGAGGAGATATAATATTGTTGATTTCTGAATCTAGATCATTCATTAAATTGGTTAGATTTATCATCTCAGTTAATACTCAACACATTCCAATGATGTCATTGTTATTATCACCATTTTACAAATAAAACCAAGGCAGAGAAAGGTTAAATAACTTGTTTGGCACCACACTGTTGGTAAGTAGTAGTCACCAGGATTCCATCCATGGCTTACTGGTTGTTTTACTCTTAGCCAAGCCAGCTCCTTCATCTCATTATGTTCATCTAGATTTAAAGAAGTATTAAACCTGTCTGGAAACCTTCTTAAAGAGATATGGGCCATTGAAAGCATTAATCATGACTACTCCTAAGTTCTAACAAGGCAAATGAAATTATTATTAATGAAATGTGAAATGATTGTTAGTATAATTATACTGAACATAATTATTCAAGGATTCCCAAATACTCATGTTTATGATACCATAAATTTATCTTTTTATGTACTGAGTATAATTTATAGCCCATTATGTCCTTTTAATAAGCAAGAGACTATGGGTTCCAAGAAAAGTATTTACCTAGAAATTATACTACTTTGATTTTACTTTCATCTTTGCCAAATCCTTTGACAATGGTCTTGACAATGTGTACTTATATATGTGAGGTAATTCTAGTTCTAGTTCTCTCTAATATGTTGTATACTTTTGCTAATTTCAAAGGATTATAAAGGGCATATACCTTGGCTTTATTAATTTAATCATAGCCATTTAATAAACAATTACTATTTATTCAACACATATTTTAGTGCCTACTCTGTATCAGGTTCAGTGCTTACAGTATAATGCTGTTGAGATCTATGCTGTATATTATCTTAATAATTGTGGCTCCTAGGAATACATTGTAGCAATAAGGCAATTCCTGTAATCCACTGAATATCACATTTATCTGTAAATTCTTTGAAATTAACCGTTATTTCTAGTTATTTCATTGCCTTTAATCTTCTACTCTGATAAACTATATATGTTCCTAGAAAAGACCAGCTACCTCTCTTGTGTTCTAGATATCATCCCTCTTGCTATTCTAGGATAAAACTTTCATCTTCTTTTTTTCTACATCATCAGTGTTTTCAACTCTAATGGATTATAACCAACAGTATGAAATAGTCTTATATTTCTCCCACTGCAGGGGTCGGCGGGGGGCAGAACTATTAATGACCGTGCCCTACCAAACTACTACCCTATTTATATTTTCCTGTACAGCAAATTAAAAAAAAAAATTATACATTTGTTTTTCTAATTTCTCTTCCCCCATTTTCTCTTGAATCCATTCAAGTCAGACATTCAACCCATCACCATCTAAACTGCTCTTGCGAACATTATATATAACCTCCATATTGATAAATGCAATGATCAATTCTCCATCTCCATTCCTGTTTATCAGTATAAATAGTGGATCTCTCCTTTTCTTGAAACATTTTCTTCATTTGACTCTAGCGCATTTCAATTGCCTGTTTTCTTTTTTTCCTACGTCACTTGTCATTACTCAGTCTTTATTGTTAGTCACTTCTCATCTCCTGACTCATTAATACTTGATTACTCCAGGGCTTAGTTTCTGTACCTTTTCTCTTTGTATCTCTACCCCATCGATGACCGCTTCCATCTTTTGGCTTTAAATATCATCTAAATGTTGATGATGCCAGAATATATATCTCTAATCCAGACATTTCCCCTGATCCTCTGATTCATATTATCAAATGCAGAAATTAAATGTGTCCAAAACTGGACACATTCATGATCTTCATTTAGTCTTCTGCATCTCAGTTGACAGCACTGTCAATTTTCTGTTGGCTTAGGCCAAACCTTAGTTTCCTATTTCTTTCACATTCTGTATTTAATCTGGAAGTTAAGTCTCTCAATTTTATCTTCACGGTATACGTAGAATTGAACCACTATAATCACCTCTACAACTCCATCCTAGTCAGAGTCACCATCTCTCACCTGGATTAGATAGGATTTTCCTAACTAATTTCTTTGCTTGTGTCCTTGTATGTCATTAGTCTGTTACCAAAAGAACAGTAAGAGAGTTCCTGATTCTGATAAAAGATAAATCATGTTTTGTTTCATCTCTGCTCAAATCTCTGAAATCATCTCAAAGTGAAAGCCCAGGTCTTTAAACTGACTTTAAGGTCTAACATCTGTCCCCTCCTTTTTATCTGTCCGATATCATCTGCTATTCTCTTTCTCACTCTATTCCCACCACCCTGGTGTTCTTGCTGTTCAACATGTCAGGCATTCAGTTGCCTTAGGGACTTTGTACTGTCTCTTCCCTAGGCCTGGGAAAGTTGCCCTACCACCATCTGACTTGCTTCCTCAATTCCTCAGAGGCTTCATTTGGATGTCATGTTCTCTCAGTGAGGCCATGACTGATCATCCTATTTAAAATTGTCATAGCCTCTCCTTAATACTTTCAGTCCTTATTTTCCATAGCAGTTATAACCATCTGAGTATATGTTATATTTCTTTGTCTTGTTTATGAGCTCTTTCTCTCTCCACTAAATTCTGTTCCATGAAATTGGAGAGATTCTTTTCTAATGGTTCATAGCTGTATTTTCTATCTACGACAGTATCTGGTATTTGGTCGTTGTTCAAAAATCCTAAACAATAAAATGAAAAACAATATTTTGTAGAACACATTCTCTGTAATATCTACTCTGTGCTTATTTGTCAATTTATATAGTCTTAAAAATTAGACAACATATATTAAATATTTTGATCAAACAAGAGAAAAATATAATGTATAGAACCTTATGGCTAAAGTGTTTATAACACTAACATCATAGTATATATGAGGTTAGGGTTGATATTGCACCTCAAAGCCCCTTCTAAAATGATGTGGGTTTTATATTAAGAGGTGGCATCATTTTTAATATTTTATAAATTAGAGCAAGAACGATCAGAATGTAAATTGCTTGTTTTGAAGATATGAATAAGGGATATTAGTCTAAGATTTTTAACTTCAAATTCCAATTCTTTTACGTTTTTTATGTTCTTTTACTAAGACATTTGTTGCCTAAATTAAGCCAGGTTTCAAAAAAGAAATGATATGGATAGTTTTGTGATGTTATAATATGACTACCACTATTTGATATGTATATATGACTTTCAGTTTTTGTAAGGACAAAAGTAAAAGTAGAATGCTTTGGTTGTTTTTTATTTTTGAATTAACTTGTATTACTTATTGATTTTTTTCCCTACTTGCTCTCATTCTCATTCTCTCTGAAGGAATGATATCTATAGAAAAATAGCCATTTTTATTCTCAAGATGAAGGTCTAACCTATTTTCCATTAAATTTCATAGTTTAATTTGGTGTATTTAATATTAGCATGCATATAACTTATTTGATTTTGTTAATGTTTGAAGAAAAATTTTAGATTCAGTAACAGAGACATTGAAACTAGCACTATTTACTTTTCCTGGATATTTCTCTTCAGGGCCTTATGGCTCAAAGCTAGGTATCAACTATCACAATGTTCTTGTTTGGGAAAAGAGAGAGTTTAGAACTATAATTGTAGAATTTTTTAAAACATAATTATTACACCCCAGTTAATTATTTATTTTTACATTGATCTTTGCAATTTAGTTTACAAAATAGTAGCTCTGTATTAACTTATGCTGCATGACCCTTAGTAAGCCCTTAATATTTCTTGTGTAATTACTTAGGCATGAAGATTTTGTAATTTAATCTTAGTGAAGATTAGTAGGCCAAAGGTACATAGTGCTTGAATTTTAAATTACACTTTGCATTGCAATCCAAGTTTTATTTGTGATTCTAGTGATTTTTTTCATATAAAGATCTAATTTCTTCCAAACATGACAGAATTTAGAGTGAGATTCTGAACGATTTGTAAATTTCTTTCTTGGCCTTTGGCATAAGATGAATTTCCCCCCAAAAGGAAAATTTTAAATTCTTATTTTTCTTTTTTTGCTTTGATATTGGAATTTGGAATATGTCCTTGATATTGGAGTTTGGAATATGTGGTAAGGGAACAAGGTAAATCTCATCTCTCTTGGCTCTTCCCTCACTCCCTGCCAGGAGGTAGTCAAGAGGTCTCAGGTTGCCTTCAAATAATTGACAGTTAATTATTCCCTAAGTACTTGGCAGATTTCTGCTTTGAAGTGTTCCTGCAAGCCCATGTTAATCTTGATGTTAATTAGAAGAAATTATTAAAAAATGGATGTGATTAGAATTTGACACTACCTTGTCCTACAGTAAACTAATTTTCCTGAATTATTCTGACCTATGATTTTCTCTTTTTATTCCCACTTTTAGGATAATTTGCTTCAATTAAGATGTGTAATATATATATTTTGGCTTAAAAATTGTATCTGTTCTTGTGAGAGTTTAGAAGAAATATTTATGTTTTGGTGGCTTACAAACAATTTTTAATGGACCAAGTTTAAAAACAATACTGGTTATTAATTTGAAAGCTTTTCCTCAGGAAAGTCTTACCTAATGATCTATTTCTAAGACAAAGGAGATAAATCAGTTCTAAATCATAGAAAGGTTATTTTACCTTTGTTAATTTTGTGTATGAGAAACATTATTTTACAATATTTTTTTAAATGTCATTTAAAAAATTCTAATAGCCAGTTGCCTGATATACTGTGTCATCAGAAGATGGTCCTATAAACTATATTCTATCTGCACAAAATAATCTATGGTAGTTGATGTTGCTAGAGTTAGAAGAAAATTATCTATTAGGATCTTTTTGTAGAAAAGATTTCACCTCTGAAATTACATTTTTTAGTAATATTGTTAGGTACATATAAATTTTTTTTGGTAAAAATGTAAAAATTTTACAGTTCTAAGTCTTAAGTTTGATTTTGGTATAATCACAAGTTTTAAGGTTTTCCTGCTATAATTATGGGTTTTTCATTTCTTCTTGTAATTCTGTTAATTTTTGCATATGTTTTGAGGCTGTTATTACTTGCATTCGACTACATCATTGTTATATCTCCATGGCTAATTTAACCATCTATCATCATGAAGTATACAGTTTTATTTCAAGACAGGCATTTTCTCATAAATTCTACTTTGTCTGATTTTAATAGTATTATAGTGAATTTATTTTTTGTTAGTGTTTTCATTGTACACCCTCCCCTATATTCTTTTACTTTCAATGTCTCTGTGTCTTTACATATATTACCCACAAATAATTTCTGGATTTTATTTTTATGCATTCTGCCAATCTTTTTCCTTTAATTATTGGTCTCTTTATATTTACTGGAATTACTTGCATATTTGTGCTTAATCTACTATTTTACTAGGGGCTTTCTATTTTCCCTGTTTTGTGTTCCTTTTATTAATCTTTCATGCCTCCTTTTGGATTGATTGAATATACTTTTTTTAAAAAAATCAATTTTCCCCTCTATTACTCTGGCAGTTTTATACTCTATTGCTATCCTTTTACTATTTAACATTAAATTGCAATGTGCATCCTCAGCATACCAAAGTGTATGTTAATGTGTACTTTCTTGCCTTATATTCCCATGTGTGTGATGTGAAAGATATTATTTTGTAGTTTTATATAGGTAGTATTCCTTTAGATTTATTTACACATTTACCATTTGTGTTAGTAACCGTTCTTTCTGGAACTTGAATCTTCTATTTGAGATCGTTTTTATTCTACCTGAAGAACAGCCTTAATATTTCCCTTAGTGTAAGTCTATAAATGAGTAATTTCTCAGCTTACAAATTTCTGGAAATGTCTTTATTACACTTTTATTTCTGAAGGAAGTTTTCACTGGATATAGAATTTTACGTTAGTGGTTATTTTCCTTTGGCATAGTTAACATATCATTTTATTCTGACCTTCATTTTTGCTATTGAGAAGGCATTTATCAATTGAGCCATTGTCTCTTTGAGGGTTAAATTGTCTCCCCTGTCTATTTTTTGTTTTTCTTTTTGTCTGCTTTAAAGAACATTTTTGGAAGTTTTTCTATGGTTTGCTTAAAATATATTTATTTTTTTATTTTTCCTGTTTTCTGTTCATAGGGATTATTGCCATTGTAACTTAATGCCTTTTTTTAGTTTGTGAAAATTTTTACTAATTTTAAAAATATTGCTCCTGTTACATTCTCTTTTACCTTTAATTGTGGAATTCCACTTCTCATATGCTTGTTCTTCTCATTTTATCTTCTATGCCTCTTATACTCTGTTCTGTATTTTCTATCTCTTTGTCTATCTATAATTCATTAGGAATTTTTTTAGTACCTATGTTTTGGTGTACTAATTCTCTCTGCTGTATCTAATTTGCTGTTGAACTCAGTTATTTATTTCTTTATTGTGTTTATTGTCTTTTTCAACTCTGAAATTTCAATTTGTTTTGTTTTGCTTTTTAATTCCAGTTTCCTGTGAAAATTTATAATCTTGTCTTTTATTACCTGGACCATAAGATAACTATAAACATAGTTATCTTATGTCTTTTAGATAACTTCAATATCTGGCACTCCTATGGCTTGTTTCTATTGTTTTTTATTTGTGTAACTGTTTATTCTTTGTGTCTTGTCATCTCATGTGCATGATTATTTTTGGATGTGTTTCAGTCATTTTATTTGTAAGATTGTTAGTGGAAGCCTTTTTACTTCTAGAATTATGTTATCTTCCTTCAGAGGGAATATCTATTTACTTTGCCCAGGTGGCTGGAAAAATAGCAATCCTCAATCACCTCTATCAAATAATTTCTGGGAAGATTCATCATCCAGAGTTTATTCCTTCTAGAGTACGACCCATAAGAATCTTGACTCCAAATGAGGAGGATTTGCCTGAGCCACTCCATTTGTCAGGACTTAATTCTAATTCCTGTCCCTCTAGTCCAATGAAGCTGTCAAATGTGCCGAACCAGCCCCTTTAAAATTAGGGAAAAAGTAGACCTTAATGTCTGAGACCTAACTTTCCCTCAATCCCAAATACTCAATTTTTCACAATTTTTCTTTTCTGTATTGGTCATATGTAAATCAAGAAAAGTTATTCAACTTTTGTAGTTTTCCTTATCAACAGAGCTGATCCTTTGTGCACAATCTACCATAACTAGAAGCAGAAGTCTATAAACTTTCATGAGTAAAATAAATGCAATTAATCCAAAAGTGTGCTTAAAGCAATTTTTTTAGAAAAAACAGACCAATATCTATGAAAAAAATTAGCAATTACCTTTCTTAATTCATTTTCTCGTATACTCCTAATCTTGTTATATGTTCCTGCTAGGATTCTAGATGTCAGTAATTGTTCTAACACTGTTAAAAAATAATCTCCTTTCTCCAACGTGTCTTCCCTCAAATACATCTTCCTCACAGCTGCAAAATTATCCATTTAAAATGAAAAATTGACTATACTACTCCCGTTCTTAAAATGCTTTGATGTCCACAAGAAGGAAAAAAAATAACTCAAACTACTAGAAAAAATAAACTAATTCAGCAATGTCACAGGATAAAAGATGAATATAAATGAAAATTGATTATGTTTCTATATAGTATCAAAAGTAATCAGTGAAATTAAGAAAATGATTTCATCTATAATAGCATTAAAATAATAAAATAATAAAATAAAAAATGAAGAATAAATTTAATAGAATACGTGCAAGGCTTATACACTAAAAACTATAAAATATTACTAAGGAAAAATAAAGGTTCTAAACAGAGAGACATTCCATATTCATATTTTGAAAATTCAAAGTTATTAAGATAGATAGCACATGTGCACAGATTTATCTATAGATTGAGCACAATTCCTATCAAAATGTCAGGTGGCTTTTTTTCAGCAAGGGAGAAGGCAATTCTAAAATTTATATGAAAAGACAAAAAGCCCAGAAAAGCTAAAACGGTATTGAAAAATAATAACAAAATTGAAGGACTTAAATCACTATTTTCATAACTTATTTAAAAATGCAAGAATCAAAAAAGCTTAAGGATAAGCAAATCCTTAAGATAGCTTAAGAATAGACATAAGGAGAAGCACCTAAAAATGGCATAGATGATATAGGCTTTATTCATCCCTCTTGTGACCATTCAAAGTTGGGATGGAAACATAGAGAAAACAGCAAGCAAAGTCACCTAGGGTCTAGATGAATAAAAGCACTACAATTAGGGAGAGAAATAATTAATCAACCTGATACAGTAGAAGGTAGGAGAGGGTGAGAATACGAGGCTGCCCGGTCCCGAGTGGCTGAGTGGGACAGAGGCTACAGCAGCAACAGCCAGCAGCTGCAGATGTTGTGTCCACAACCAGACATTTGAAATGACGGACTTGGCTCTGAGCACCTGCACTGGGTCAGCTGCTCAGGAGACACCAGGGACTTACAGGTGGACAACAAGTTGTTGGAACGAGGGCTGGAGGTGAGGCTTTCTCCCGGGCAGAAGTGCTGGTGGTATCCATTGTTCCTCTGTTGAACCCTCCCCATTCCTGGTGTATGGACACAGTGCCTCCATAGCTGAGATGTCATCTAACTGGATAACAGAGGTCGCTCTGCCCAGAGGATTCCCTGAAACTCTGCCTCTCTCAACTCGCAGCTCCACCCAAGCCACATTCAATTGTATCCTTGGTGAGTCTGGTGCTCTTGATTGAATTAACCTCAAGACTCATACTGGTGACATTTGGCCTTGGTTTCTGGTGTGGTTTCTTGAGGCAACTATAAGCACAGCATCTGTGGATTGCTTGCTGAATCTTAACAGGTGGTTCCGGAGGGGGCTCAGGCTGGGGCTAAACTTGGCCTGCAGCTGAACTCCTTTCAGGACTGTGCTGCTGGACACCTACTACAAAAAGCCACGCTAATAAGACCGGAAGACTTAGGAACTTTGCTTTAGTACATAGAAAAAAAAAAAAAAAAACACAAAAAGGCAGCCAGAATGGGAAGACAAAGAAGCAGAAACCATATGAGAGAACAGAACAGAGATCCAGGAATAATAGAGTCAAGTAATCTAACAGATGCAGAGTTTAAAATACTTGTTATAAAGATGCTCAATGAACTTAGGGGAAGTGTAGATGAACTGAGTGAGAACTTTAACAAAGAGATAAAAAACATAAAAATAGAAATGGAAATTATAAAAGGGAACCAGTTAGAAATGAAGAACATATTATCTAAGATGCGGAGTATATTAGATGGAATAAACAGAGTGGATAAAGAAGAGGATCTCTGAGACCTTGGATTAGGTAAAGATATATGTAACTAAAAACATAATTCATAAAAAATTGATAAATTGAACTTCATCAAAATTAAAAACTTTTATACTTCAAAAGTCACTATTAAGAAAATGATAAGACAAAGATGACTAGGAGAAAATAGTTCCAAATCACTTATCTGATAAAGGGCTTGTATTCAGAATATATAAAGAACTCTCACAACTGAATAATAAGATAATTTAAAATATTGGTAAACAGGAAGTGATGTCAGGAGCATGACAATAGTCCCTCACTCCTATTTCCCACCTCAACAACAAGAATTTGGCATCCATTCATGGACAAAAGTGCCTTTGTGGGAACTGTGGAATCCAGCACCTTATGCCAAAGGATCCATTCATGCATCAGATAATAGACATATTGACCTAAGTCCCATCTGCGGACTCTGCAGTGGCCCATGAACTGGCTCTGGCTCCTCTTAACTTCAGTCCAGGAGCGCATGGAGAACACTTAGATAATTACCCACAGATGGGAGAGTCTTTCTGGAAGTCCAGGTTTCCAGTGAAGTTGCACAAATAAAATTAATATATGCACTAGGGAAGAGTATGGAGGTTCCTCAAAAAAGTAAAAAGAGAACTACCATATGACTCAGCAATCCATTTCTGGGTATGTATTTAAAGCAAATGAAATCAGGACCTCAAAGAGCCATCTTCACTTCCATGTTCATTGCAGCATTATTCACAATAGTCAAGATATGGAAACAACCTAAATGTCGGCCAGTGGATGAACGGATAAAGAAAATATTTTTCAATCATGAGAAAGAAGGAAATCATGACATTTGCAGCAACATGGATGGACCTTGAGAGCATTATGTTAAGTGAAATAAGTCAGACATAGACAAACACTGTATGATATTACTTATATGGGGAATTCAAAAAAGTCAAAGTCATAGAAACAGATTGTAGAATGGTGGTTGCCAGGGCCTGGGCAGGTATGGTGTTTGGGAGACTGGAGACTGGGGAGATATTCATTATTGGTCAAATGGTACAAACATCAAGTCACAAGATGAATAATTTCTGGGGAACCTAATGTATAGCATGATGACTATAGTTAATAATACTACATTATATACTTGAAAATTGTCAAGAGATTATATTAAATGTTCTCAGCACAACAAAGAAATAGTAATTTTTGAGGCGATAGCCTATATTTTACAATGTATAAGTGTAGCCTACACCATGTTATATGTCAATTATATCTCAATAAATCTGGAAAGGATTAAAATTTTTAACATAAGAAAATGAGACAACTTTTCAAATAGAAGTTCTATAAGTGATGATAAATGAATGTCAATACGCACATGTAAATACACTCAACACATTTAATCATTATGAATTCCAAATTAAAAGCACAATGAGGTTACACTTCACACCCACTTTTTGTTTATAAACAAAAAGACAGCCAATACCAAGTGTTAATGATGTAGAGACTCTAGAACTTCCATAAATTGCTAATTGGCATGCAATATGGTACAACCATCATAAAAAGCATTTGGGCAGTTTCCTAAAATAGTTAAGCATAAATTCCATTCTTAGACATCTACCCAAGAGAAATGAAAACATATGTCCACATATAGCCTGTTTACAAATGTTCATAGCAGCATTATTCATAATAGCTAAAAATGGAAGCAGCATAAATGTTCCTTCACTGGCATATGGATAAACAAAATATTGCATATCTATGCAATGAAATACCATTCAGCAATACCAATTGAACTACTGATACTCCAGCTCAGATAAAGCTAAAAATTATCATGCTAAGTGAAAGAAGCCAGTCACAAAAGATCACAAGTTATATGATTTCATGCATATGAAATATCTAGAAAAGGCAAAGCTAAGGACTGATTAATGGTTGCCTAGGAGTAGAGGTGGGACTATGAAGTAATGGCAGTTGAGCAGCAGGGATCTTTTGGGGGTAAATGGAAACTTTCTAAAATTGTATCATAGTGATGATTACACAACTTTATACATTTACGAAACACGTGCCATGTACACTTAAAGCAGATGAATTTTATGGTATTTAAAGTATTTCTTAATCAAGATGTTAAAAGAATACCTTTTCATGGCTCCCAGTCATCTAAAATAGTTTTCACAAACTTGACTGAAAATAGGAATCCCTCATGGTGCTTGTTGACAATGCTTCTTTTCTGAAAATTTCAATTTCTTATTTTTAACATTCACCTTGGATAATTCACATAGATTTGAAAAACATTAATCTGGAATATAAATTATTAAACTCTTACTATATCTCTAAAGTCTGACCTCTAATCTGCCTGTTCTCACCTCATATTCTTCCACTCTCTGCCTCATAAATTAAAATACGAGTCTAAATTTATTAATCCTGTCTTTTTCCATGTCATTTTATATATTTTCTTTTCCAAATGCAATGTAATCTCTGAGAATATAGAGATTTTATCTTATATCTCCATATCTTCCAAAACCACTAACATAGTGCTGAGCATGGCTTTATCTGCTGTTATCAATTATTAGATGTTTGAAGAGGTTCACTGGGGATTAAAGAAAAACTCAAACTGTGAGCTCCACAGTCATAGGGAGAGCACCTGTCACTTTCACACAGTATTCTCAGATTTGGGCACTGAATGTACCCCTCAAATAGGTAGCAGTGGTAACATGAGACCATAATTTTATCTAGCACATGAAATGGATCATTTTCAACCTGCATTCCTGTCCTCAATGGTTTTACATATTTTCAGAAGACACAGAGCCTTAATCATAAGATCATAATAAAGTAGATATATAATAGACAGACATGAGACTACTAATATGGGAACACAAGGGATGAGCGTTAGTTTTCCTAAGGGTTCGTTGTACTTACAGAAATAAAAAAGACAAATGAAAAATGTCTTTCCCTTCAAGAAATGCTTAGCTTATTTGAGGTGACTGATGATTAAACCTGGATTTGTGAGTATAAGTGATAGAAGCGTGACGGTGATAGAAGCAGACAGATAAAGAGCTCAGAGCAGTGGAATGGTGGAAGAGGAGAAACATCTGTTGATCACATATTTCCGAGTACTACATTAGCTGACTCCTTCAAATATTTTATCCTCATTGGAGTCCTGAAAGTAATCCCTTTAATTGTATGTTATATATAGTAAGACAAAAATCTCAGAAAAGTTTGTTTTCTACTCTCACATTACCTGTGTCAAAAATAGAATTGAAATACAGATTTCCCTGATTTATTTTATTTTATATTTTATTTATTGTAGTAAGAACACTTAACATGAGATTTACCCTCTTAAATTTTTTTAAGTGCACAAGACCACAAAGAGGTTGCTATATTAATTTATAATATCTTAGTAATGGATATGTCAAAAGCCCAAGACCAGACGTAAATAAGATTATTTTTTTCTGATGCTCTGAGCTGATTTTCAATCCAATTTATGACACATATTTAGCTAATTTTCAACACAGTTTATGATACATACTTTGCTGATTTTCCACTTTGAGTCATATTCTGACTTTGTTCAATTTTGGTTTGTTCTTACACTTTTCTCATACTGAACTTCCCCCTCTGTGTTAACGTGAATTTGTACTTATTTTTAGAAACTTTTATACAATCTTTTTACTCCAAGACGTATTGTCTATAGTTGGTTTAGGAGGTTGCAATTAATTGTTCAGCAATTATTAAATGCCATTTATGTTTAATGTGCTTGAATGTTTATATCATGCCTGTATATATCATTTGTCCATTTTCATATTTTTACTTTTGATTTCATTCCTTGGCCAGTTGGAATGCAACCATAAGTAAACTTTCTAAGAAGGGTATTTGACTGGTGCTTTATTTTCTGAGTTCTTACATATATGCGTTTCTAATGACTTTCTATATAGTCAAATTCCATGTTATATTCATGTATATTCCTCATATTATGTTTATGACATAGATATTAATAATTAACTTTCATCTTTTCATCATGTATTTTTTTCAAAAATTTTTTAGAACTGCTCTTCATGCACCCTGACACCACTAACTCTGAGAGTAGTGACTAGTATCAGAAACAGAAATGATAGCTACTGTTTCAGAGTTTGTGTTCCAGACACAGTTTTAAGAACCTCATATACATAACAAACTTAATCTGAACCACCACCCTATGGAGTAGAGGTACTATTATTCTTCCTCTTTTACAGGTGAGGAAACTGGCATGGAAATGGATTAACTAATCTTCCTTAGGTGTCAAAAGTAGTATATGGCAGAGTTCCAATTCTAACCAAGGTAGTCTGATCTGAACTCTCACACAGACCACCAGTCTACATTGGTATACTAATATATGGATGTACAACTTTTAATACTATTTCGAATTTGTATATATTTTTAATTAATTGAAATATCCTAAAAGAAAAGGTTAAGACTTTTTTCTGGTAAGATATTAAAAAAATAAAGTCTTTTTTCAAAGTTGAGGCCTGAAGTCTAAAGACTCTAGACCTTGATGTACAAAGAGAAAGCATTGCCTGTGAAATCTGAAGTTTAGATTTCACGTTACATCAACCTTGAACCTCTCTTTGCTTCAAGGTTTTCATTTTCAAAGGATTAATGAGGTTTACACCTATAGCCAAGAAAAATCAGCAAAAAAGACTAACTTGCAGATTCAAGTACTCCACATTGTTATGTGGAGAAAAATTAAAGACACATTGGAAAGTTTTAGTTCCAATCTCAGTGCTCCCAGACAGACCAGAGATAACCTTCATTTAACTGCCGTATTCAGATAAGAAAAGAAGAAATCTTTTCTTTTCTTTTCTTTTTTTTTTATTTTTTGAGCAGCCAGCACTGGACCATCAAAGCAGCATCCAAAGCAGGACTTCTGAAGGCAAAAGTTGAATTTCAATGAGCTTTGTAGCAGTTGTGGTAGTGATGTTAGAATGTGGAAGTGGTAGTTGCAATAAGAATAGCAATACAAGGAGGGCAGAAGCCACAGAAATGTAATGGTTTAAGCAAAGATTATTGACTTGTTTTTGGTGTATTTAAAGAGTACTATTTGAGCACTTAAAAATTTCACTGTTTAGTTGATGGTGTCTATTTTTTATCTTAATTGTTTATAATCCTAGGGAAAGCAATGACTATTTTACATCAGAAACTTCTCAAAAGCAAAGTCTGTATCTAATTCAGTTTTGAGTGTGCCCAACACTACACATTATTTAGCATGTTGTAACTTTCTTGTAAATTTTGGTGAAAAAGTGTGTTTCATTGAGTTTAAGAGAAAACGAATTGAATAGAATTCGAGTTTTCAAATATGCAGAGCTGTTTCAAGGAAGTTTGTCATAAATAGGAAGATACAAACAGGTGGTAGCTGATGGGTAAAGTAAAGTCAAGAAAAATAATTATTTTCTTTTTCTTCCAGATAGAATAATAGGATATTTTTATGCTGATGGATACTGGATGGGAATAATCTCCATAAATATGTGATGCAGGAAGTAGGGTAGACTTTTGGGGGTTATATCTTTGAAGAGGTCGAAAGGAAAGGTAATGGCAATGCTTCAGTAGGAGAATACGTAGATTTTTTTTTTCCTATTATAGTATCTGAGAAGTTAAAGTATGTCTGTAGAAGTGCTGGTAGGTGGGCATATGTGATTAGGAAGGCTGTGGAAGTTCTATGCTGGTTGCTTTAATCTTCTCGGTACCTTAGCGGGCAAGGGCATTAATTGAGATGGAATATGGGGAGAAGTGGGAAGTTTGAGGATAGAAGAGAAGGTGTGAAATAGTTTTCTAAGAAGGTAAAAGAAATGAACTAGGATGTAGAGTATGATTGCTGGAAAGCATTAAGGATCTTCTTAAGGTTTGTTAAAGTATCTCTTATTTGCCTGTTATCATTTTTTCTTTTTTATTTTGTGTATCTATACTTGATCCTTCTCCTTTTTTTCTTGATTAGATTACTCAAAAGGTTATCTTTTTTCCCCCAATTTATGGGCTTTCGTTTAACTTATCTGCTCTATAATATTTATTATTTTATTCATTTATTATTTACCATTTTAAAATATTTTATTCAATTTTCCATAGACTTGTTCTTTTTCTAACTTTATGTATTGGATTGTTTAATTCACTTATTTTCAGTTTTTCTTTATTAATGTGTGTATCAAGGGCATTTTTTTTTCCTGAGAACTATTTAGTTTCTCTTCAGTATGTAGTGTTTAAAATTTCCTGCAGTTTTTAAAAATAACATAATTTGTTAAATAGTTTTGATTTTCAGGTGATGGGATATTTTTGGTTTGCTTTCTAATTTTATTAATATTTCTGTCTTTAATACATTTTGATGAGAAAATGTGGTCTCTACTAGGACCAACTTTCAAATTATTGATTTTTTTGTTTTAATATGATAAAATTTGTGAACTTTCTAAAAGAATTTTGGAAAAAATTTACTTTATTATGTTTCAAGTTATACAATTTAATGTACGTATTATGTAGAACTATCTTATTATATTGTTCGTCTAAATTGTTATTTAATTTTTGTTCACTTGATTTCACATGAACTGAAAAGAGCTGAATTAATTATATAGGCAATTTAATAACATTTTGTCTTTCCTTATAATTATAGAGCTTTCACATTACTGGCCAGGCATAACACAATGTCATTTTGAAAATTTTAATAAGAAAACAATTAACAATCACTGTTAACAATGTCAAATACAACTTTTTGAAAGAAAATATCCTACAAATATTTTAATGTTCACATTTAGAGATAAATGGTTGTAGCCAAGCCAAAAGATGACTGGAAATACTCTCATATGAAACAGTCATATTTTTCATTTTTTCCTTACATTTGCAGATAGCTCCATTATTTAAAATAAGCAAAGTAATAATAGTTTTCAATTCTTTTCTTAAAATGTTCTTTAATCTCAGACATGCTAGTTGACAATTTAGGTAAAATTAACAGAAAATATCATTTACAATTTATCTCATTTATAGTCTTGAAGGAGAAATGTTCGTTATTTTACCCTCTAATTTGTACTTTCAGATATAAAGCACCTTAAGTGGGGAAATTATCCCATTGTAGTATGCAGAACTTCTTCAACGAGTTTGCTTTATAGACAGAAATTCTAGAGTGTCTTTATATTTCATAATTTGCATTACAATAGATGTTTTTGCAAGAACTTAATGTACTCAACTGAAAGCTTTTCAGTGTGTACAGGGAATTGTACTCTATTAAGCGATGACATGATTTTTTTATGAAGAAGAGTAATTATTTTCTTAGACACGTGGAGGATGTGTTAGAATTGGAATACCTAGGACAGAATAAGTGAGTATAATGATAGATAAGATTATATCTCATTGATTCCCCCCAAGCACCTCAATATAGACAGTTTTTTACAGAGTGATACTCTGGTCATTGTTTTCATGAAACAAAGAAAATATTTACTTTCTATTTATTAATATTCTTTTAACTTTATATATTTAGGACAAATTATTGGTGTGTCTTATATCTTTTCAGTTAATTGTCACCATACATATGAAGCAGCTGGTGTGTGGTCTTGGCTGTACAATTTCTATAGACTGACAAAGCACATCCTCTTTATGTTTAATATTCTGTTAACTTGCAAGCAGAAAGGGTATAGCGAACTAGTCAGTATTTTGAAAAGTTAATTAAAGGTTTCAAACGGGTTGCATAGAGTTAGTAGCACAGTGAAATATGAGACAGGGAATTAAAGGCACACTATATGCATAACCTTTATGTTCCTGAACTTGTTTGCCTGTATGTTTTAACCTATATAGATGTGCAGCTAAACTTTTAATTGAAGCTAGGCACAGGTGACAGAAGATTGTATCTCAGGCTAGGTTATATTGTTTGGTGTTATATATATTGCCAACTGGTATGTAATTCATGCATTTCAGAAACCTAACAAGTTGAAGAGGTAATTAATATACTTTATGCTTCACCCTCATGAACCTTAGGAAGAAAAATTTGAAAATAAATCATATCATGGCAAGACAGCAAGACCTTTAGATAGCATCGATTGGACAGGTTTTTCAGAGCAGGGATCTTCCTTAGGAAGGTTAGAATGAGGTAATCTGGAAAAACAATATTAAGATCTGAATTTTGGATAATAATAAAAAAAGCTTCCTGTATGGAAACTGAAGTTTGCCTGAGGTAGTGTCCTGATTTGCATTTGAGGAGGTAAGGGGAAGAAAATACGTGCATGTTCCTCAAGAGACTTTGTTGTGGGAAGCTGAAGCTTAATATAGGAGATAAAATGGGTGCACTTTCATGGTGATCTGTGATGTTAGCCAATCCCTTGTTGATAAATGAGGAATTATTTTAAAAATATTTTGAAGGAAACTAGAGAGACATTGTTACCCTTACAAATATACTAGGAAGGTCAATGTCAGATCTAGCCACTTTAGATTTGGGAATAAGGTATGTGTGATATACACATTAAAAGAATTCTCATAAAACATGACTTGTTGGGCAGTGAATCTTATTCAGAGAAAAATTTATCAGAGGCAGGTTGATAGGTACATCATCAAGTTCTTATTGTTGATTGTTGTATACCATCTTCTAATATTTTTAAATGGTTCAAGACCAGTTGATTTTTGGTTAAGATTAAACTTAACAGGAAAGTGGAAGTTGAGGGAGAGTGAAGAGTATGTCACACTGCAGAACTTTGAGTTATACTTATACTCTATATTGCATCATGTCTATGAAATTTTGCATGGAAAAATATTATTTTAGAGATAAATGCTGTAGAAAAAGTTTTCTTGGAAAAACTGATGTTTTCCTTTCTAAAAAGGAAGAATTATAAATCACAGGTCTAAACTAGTGACCGACATTTATCGCTGCAGATATATTTTTATTTTAAAACACATTCTTTTAAATGAAAATGTAGTTAATATTTAAGTACTTATATTAGACATTCTGTTATCTCATTGAAATCCTCACAAAACCTTTATGAGGCTGATACTATTACTACTTTTTTTCCAGATGAAGCAGAGTGATTGTCATGTCTAAAGTCAAACAAAAGTAAATGGTGAAGCCAACACATAGCTCAGGCAGTTGGATCTCAGATCCAATTTTTTTTTAATCTTCCAAGAATGATTTAATTAACAAGTTTCAAATTGGGGGTATTTCACATAAAATCTGTAATTCCAGTGTCTCTTGAAACTTAGGTAATCTGGTCACTAGAGAGTTTGCATTTCTTCATACAAGAAATGAATTTCAGCTGA
>NW_006443138.1:15971437-16062293 GCF_000325575.1 Pteropus alecto | reverse complement strand
AGCAGGACTATCCAAGTTGTTTGTGCTCATGGGAGTTGTGACCTTGAATGGTAAAAGTAATTATGTTCTCCCTTTGTTTTGATCACCAGGATATTCAGAACTACCTTTGTAATTTTTTTCTTCTGACATTGAAGTTCACTATTTTATTGTGTGCATTTTTTAGGCATGTCCAAAGTCTTTGTAGGATGTTTTATTTGGCTATTGGGCTAAAATTTCTTCTGCGGTTATATAAAGATCTTGGATTTTTAAATAGTTGTAAATTTTGTTATAAAAGATTTAAATAGATTGCTATGGAAGTGTATTAGGACTTCTGTGGTTCAGCTGTGTTTTACATATATAAAGTTTACGTAACTAAAAATATATGTGGGTAGCATTGCACAGGTGCTATATCATGAGATTATAAAGAAAGAGGTAGAGTTGATTTTAGAAAAGACTTGCAGTAAAATAATATTTTTCTAATGGTGAAATTGGTGGGAATATGCTTTGTGAGATGACCCCCAATTCTTTTGAAATCATGTCCCAAGTACAGCTACCTAATCATTGGGGGGGGGTCTTAGAGATCAAATTCAAATTGTGGTGTGTGTGTGTGTGTGTGTGTGTGTGTGTGTGTGTGTGTATGTGTGTGTACACATGTGCACTTGTTAACTGGAATGAAGTCAACGTGTATTAATAAAATAAAGTCTTTGTACAGTTCACTCTGCCAGATGTAAAAAACATAGTAACCACAAGCCCTGTCCAACTGGGGCTTATAAATGCACTGAGGAATTCAATACACTTTAGAACACATGCAAACCCAAACATATGTTGAGAGCAGACCATGGTTAAACAAAATTGATCAGGGGAATTTTTCTAGAAAAAAGCCTGGGATCAACAATGAAAGAATCTCTAGTCTTGGCCCAAACTACAGCTGCTTCCCCATTTTACTAGAAGGCCTACACTTTTTCCCTTTATTATAGTACTATTATAATTTCTAAGAGCTGTAGCTAGGCAATGAAAACTGTCATTTTTTTTTTTTATCTTGCTAGGATATTATAGTTTATCCATTTAATAATCACCTGCCTGTCTGTTGCCTTTTCCAACGAGATTTGAGGCACGTTATCTGTCACTTCTAATTTATTTGGTATTACTACCACACAGAAACAGTTCATTTTTCTCTGACCAAATAATATTTTATTTTTATAAGCTCTTTTCATTGGTCAGGAATCTTTGTAAGTAACAGAAGTTGATTCTAGCAAACTGAAACCAAAGACAAATTTATTAGAAGTATACAAGACTATTCAGAATCTCAGAAAGCAAAAGTTAGGTCTAAGGAATAATAGAGACCAAGGAAAATCCAGAGGTGTGAGTAGAAACTAAGGGACATCAATGAGGTGTTTACATATGAGCAAAAAATCACCTCCAATTTTTTAAAATATTTATGGCACTCTGTTCAAAATTCATATTCCCAGGTAAGAGATCTGAAGCAGCATGAGTCACAGGCCTACACTTTGGCCAGAAGAGGGCAGTACTTTAATAGGTGGTCCTACTGTACATGATGAGGAGAAATACTGTTTCAACTAAGTTGAGGTCTCATTAACAGAGAGGGGGAAAAAATGCTGTGCAGAGAAACCAATAGATGATGCTCCTGCCAGAGTCTTAAATTCTATCTTTTTTTTAGGCTCTTTGACGTGTGTAGCTCTTGGCCATATAAGAATGAAGTTAGTATATGTATTTGACATGCAAACCCAAATGTATTTAGTGCCAGTAATTTCAATCGACCCCCACCCCCTGCCGATATTTTATAATCAGTAAGTCTTTTACAAGAACCATTTTTCTTCCTAATTAAAGAATCCTGTTGAGAACAAGAATTCTGCACAGAAGAAAGTAACAATTAGGGATTTGATTCTATTAGAAATTTAAGACGTGGGCATATGTAGGCCATGCTTTCTCACCAATTGTATCACAAGTTATTTAATAAGAATCATACTTCTTAAAGTAGAGAAATGTCAGACTATTTTTAAATTGCATTAAGTTTTCTTGAGATTTACTAACTCTAAATATACAGAATGGATACAATTAGTCAATAAAACAAATATCACTCTTTAACTGTAAGAAAATAAAATAAATGTTCTTTCACACTCAAATATTCTATATATTTAAAACAAGGTATTTAAATAAATTAAGCTAAGTATCTCATGATGTTATTTATCAAAAACATCCTATTTTAAAAGTCAGTGGGCATACATCCTATTTATAAATGACTTTGTCCCATTAAGGTATGAGGATACATATATTATATATTTACAAATATATACATATGTTGTATATAATTGTAGGAAAGAACTGAATTTTTATTCAGTGAGCCTTTTAAGATCTACAGTTGAATACTGTTTTCAATATAAATTTAATTAAACTAAGATAGATAGAGATGTTCAGTTAAAAGCTTTAACTCTACCAAATGCATCACTTTGACTTAAATTTCTTTTTGATGTCATTGGTATTAGAATTTTTTAAAAGAGGAAGGAGAAGAAGTGTGACACAGAGATGAAAATTAGACTTCTATTTAAGGACATCGCCTCAGTAAGGGGTAATCACCACACTACAAGTTCTTAATGGCAAATAATCAGAAAGCAGTATTAAAATCAGAAACTTGTATGTAAGAGAATTGACATCAGAGTAAGATATGAGCTCTTTAAGGTAAAGTCAGAAACTTTCAAGAAAACAAACAAGGAATGGCTTTGTGTTGGAAAATATGAGTATTTAGATTTAATAGAAGCATTGAATACAGTTACTCTACATAAACAACAATAACAATAAAGGGCTGAAACCACTAATAAATATTTCTATGAAGGCCAATACTAATTTGAAATGGAATATTTCATTCAAACTAATAGAAGTAACAAGATACCATGAGTTTTATTGGATATTCATGCGCAGTGTTATTTTCAAATTACTTTATGACTGCTTACCGATTATCCTTCAAGGATGGTCTGCTCTTCTCCATTCAACTTGAACATAAAACACTTTGCATTGGCCCTAGTGGAACTGACAATTTATGGAGGATAGTCATCCTGGCAGTAGCTGGCTGCTGCATGTGAGGAAAATATGGCTCACTTGCTTGAAACCATTATCACAATTTCTCTACCCCAAGGTGATAAAATTACATCTAGAATAAATGCCAAGCTAATGCCAGACTGGGAACATGTGTTTTCTGCACATCAGCAAGCTAGCTCTAATCCTTTCACAGTTTTGCCATTGATGGGATAACATTAAGTTTGAGATGTAAACAAATGGAATCCAATATGCAGAAACTGTTCAAACATTTATAACAGATTTTTTTTTTTTAATGTAGTAATTGGGAAGTCACTTTTCATACATTTTGTAACTCTATCCCTGTCTTTCAGCTTTGATGAGATTTTTCCATTGTAGAAATTCTTTAAAATTGAGGAGTCAAACCAGATGACATTTGAAAGCACTTCTGGTTCTAAAAGTTTGAGCAGATATGTTGTGGAACTTGGTGCTTTTGTTTACTTAGTATGGAACTCAACACCTTACAGTGATCTATAAGGCTCTATATAATCTGTCACTACCTCTTTCCTTTCCAGCCTCAGCTCCTACCTCTCTATCCATCCTTAACCACTTCAGGAACATTTACCTTCTCACTCTCCCGTGAACATACCAAAGCTAGATCTGTCTTGATTTAAAGTCCCTCTTCTCTCAGATAATTGCATGGTGAGGACTCTTAATTTCCTTAGGTCTCTTCTCAGCCTTCACATGATCAGAGTTGCCTTCCTTGTTCAGCATATCTAAAAGAGCAATTCCTCTACCCATGTCAT
Source organism: Pteropus alecto (assembly GCF_000325575.1). Lineage (NCBI taxonomy): Eukaryota > Metazoa > Chordata > Mammalia > Chiroptera > Pteropodidae > Pteropus > Pteropus alecto. Next base: position 16,058,478 of record NW_006443138.1, on the reverse strand, counting down.
TTTCTGCCATCCTCCACCCACATAGCTATGTTACTACTAAAATATTAAATGTTTTGTCTTCACTTAGTAATGGATGATATTTGTTCTCTGTCTGTATTCTTCTATTGACCACTCATAGATGCTTCTGTCTCCCTTTTTTGGGAGTATTCCCCTCAGGCTGAAGAGGAACTGCCTCTCCACTGAGTTTATGTCCACCCCAAGACAAGAATGCAAATAGTCTAGTCCCCTTTCCTCAAGGTGCAGCCAACTGTGATGTAATTCCTACTTCAAATTTTCTCAGTGAGATCAATCTGAAGCCTGTCTCCAGTCAATACTGAATTATTGTTTAGTTCTTACCTCTCCTAACAAATTCTGCTTCATCCAATCCCCTCCTCTTGAGAGCACTTCCCCATTGCACTCCTTGCCCAAGAATTCACACCTAGGCTCTGCTTCTATGAACCTTGACCCAAGATACCACTCTAGAATGTAAGCTCCCTGAGGTTAGATGATGTGCCTCCTTTATTCGCTGCCATATTCTCAGCATCCAGGTCAGTCCCTGACATTTTTAGGTGCTTAAGTAATTTTAAATGACTGTCTTAGTTTTGAAGGACCTAATTATTTTCTGCAGAGCAACACTCTACGTTATTTGAGCACTCATTCTGCCTTGGGTGAAGGCAAGAAAAACAAATAAAAACAAGTCTATCCACTAGCTTTAGCCTCTTCACTTGCAAACATCTTAAAATTCAATTAAAAAGAAGTCCATTAACATAAATATTTACGGTTTTATTTACCAACATTGGATTTTCTGCAGTTCTATGATGATTTAGGCCAGAGGTTAGTGAACTATTTTATTACCTGTGGGCCAAATCCAGCCCTATTTTGTATTGTTTCCATGATAAGAAGGCTTTTTATATTTTCAAATCATTGAAAAAGATCAAAAGATTATGTCATGATACTTGGAAAGTGTATGAAATTTAAATTTCAGTGTCTATAAATTAAGTTGTATTGGAACACAACCATAATCATTTATTTATGTATTATTTATAGCTACTTTCATGCTACAAAGTCAGTTTCTTACTAGTCGCAACAGAGACTACATATATGGCTCACAAAGCCTAAAACTTTTCCATCTGGCCCACTGTGGGATAAGTTTGCTGATCCCAGACTTAGACTCCCATGTTCTCCCACTATCCCTTGAATTCTTAGAAGCATCACTCCAGATCATGAGATGTCTTTAGTCCAACAAGGCCTATGACATCATACCTTGACATGTCATCATTTTCTGACTTCTTCCATTTAGGACAAACTATTCTCCCCTTGTGAGATGTTCAATTTTTTTCTGGTTACCAGCTGCTACTTGCTTAGCTGGTAATCTTTATTAGTTATCCAAAGTATTCACAAATCTGAGTACATTTGCTATCTTACCCTATAAAGCATTCACAGCATAAGTCCTGCTAGTAGAAACAAGAAAAGCAAATAGAATACAAATAAAAAACATGCAAACATAACAAGACTCCTACTTGTGACAATTTTTTTCTAAGAAGTCTTTATTACTTAGCAGGTGCAAGTCCCACTGTCCTTCATTCCAGATGAAACTACTTTATCAGCATTCCTTCTAACTTGCATATGTTAGATAACAGCCCCTCCCCCCAACAAACAGTATACAGAAGAGAGAAAGCACGCATGTGTGTGTGTGTGTGTGTGTGTGTGTTGATGCTTTCCAACTAAGAGGTATTTTATTATCTAGTTGAAGAACAGGTGAAAAATACAATCTCACAATAACCATGGATTATACTCGATATTAAAAATTAATGTTTTAGCAGTTTTATAAACTACTTTATGATTTAATTATCTCAGTTAGTAGTTAGGCCATAGTTCTAATGGGTTGAAAAGGATGTTTATTTCCCGTGTAGGTGAATCAGCTTTATGTTTTTCTTTGTCGACATAACCTTAATTCAGAGTTTTGCTGGTTCAGCTCTTTGTTGGCATAGAGGATAAGGCAATAGAGGAGATAAAATCAGTAAAATTTAATTACATAGCTTTTATTCACATTCTAGAAGATACCTTATTTTGTGTAAGATATTTAGATTACATTTTAATATTTATGAAACTTGTACTTCTTGATTATGTGTAGATAAACTCAATAGTAAAAGTGAACAATTAGTCATTATCACTAATTAAGGCCAGACAATCAATACTAAAATCAAATGTTTTTGGAACTATATCAGTGTTAAATGTTATTATTTTATTTACTCGAGAAACCTATTAAAGATTTATTTTTAAAACTCTATTAAAAGAAATTTCTCTAGTTCTACCTGAAGTTTTTAATTGAAATGTAAGTTAAAAATTTAAAATTTGTACTTCCATAAAAATTTTAGAATTGTTTTTTCTCTCTGTGAAAAATAACATTGGAATTTTGATAGAATTTGCGTTGAATTTGTATACCACTATAGTCAGTAATAATATTATTAATTTTGATCCATGGACACAGAATATCTTCCTACTTAATTTTGTTTTCAGCTAGTCTATTGTTATTGTATAGAAATGCAACTGATTTTTGTATGTTGATTTTTTTATCCGACAATTTTACTAAATTCATTTGTCAGTTATAACAGTTTTTTGATGGAGCCTTTAGGGTTTTCTATGTATAAAAACATGTCATCATCAAACAGAGATGATTTTACTTCTTCCTTTCCAATTTGATGCCTTTTAATTCTTTTTCTTGACTAATTGCTCTGCTAGGATTCCCAGTACTATGTTGAATAGGAGTGGTGAGAGTGGATATCTTTATCTTGTTCTTGATCTTATAGGAAAAACTTTAAACTTTTCACCATTGAGTATGATAGCTGTGGGCTTGTCATATATCACCTTTATTATGTTGGGATATGTTCTATATTCCCCACTTTGCTGAGAGGTTTTACTGTGAAAGGATGTTGAATTTTGTCAAATACTCTTTTTGCATCTATCAACATGATTATGTGATTTTTATCCTTTATTCTATTAATATGGTGTATCACATTTATTGATTTGTGTAAATTGAGCCATCTTTGCATCCTAGGGATAAATCCCATTTTATCAATGTGTATGATCCTTTTAATATGCTGTAGAATTTGGTTTGCTAGAATTTTGTTGAGAATTTTTGTATCTATATCCATCAGGGATAGTGGCCCATAGTTTTCTTTTTTTTTTGTAATGTCCTTATTGGCTTTGGTATCAGGATAATTATGGCCTCATAAAATGAGTTTGGGCATGTTCCCTCCTCTTCAGTTTTCAGGAAGAGTTTGAGAATGATTGGCATTAATTCTTCTTTAGATATTTGGTAGGATTCACCAGTGAAGCCAGAGCCCAAATGGCCAAAATAATCTTGAGAAAGATAAGAAAATTGGAGACATTACACTTCCTGATTTCAAATGGTATTACAAAGCTATGGCAATCAAAACAGTATGGTATTGTTGTAAAAACAGACATAAAGACAAATGGAACAGAAATGAGAACCCTAAAATAAACTTATGTATATATGGTCAACTAATATTTAATAAGGCATCCAATAATAATCAATGAGGAAAGGATAGACTCTTTAATAAATATTGTTAATAAAACTACATTCCAATACAGAAAATGAAATTGTACCCTTATGACACTCAGAAAAATTAACTCAAATGGATTAATGACTTAAATGTGAAATCTGAAACTTTAAAACTTGTAGAAGAAAATATAGGGGAAAAACTCTTTGACATTGGCCTTAGCAATGTTTTTGTTGTTGTCCGTTTGTTTTTGGATATTGCACCAAAAAACAAGCAACAAAATCAAAAATAAATAAGCAAGACTACAGTAAATTGAAAAGTTTACACAGCAAATAAAACAATCAAGAAAATGAAAAGATAACCTACAGAAGAAAATATTTTTAAACTATCTGATAAAGCGTTAATGTCCAAAATATAAAAGGAAATCATAAACTCAACTGCAGAGAATAAACAATCTGATTTAAAAATGGACAAAGGACCTGAATAGACATTTTTCAAAATAAGAAATAACAAATGGCCAACAAGTACATGAATAGGTGCTCAACATCACTAAGCATCAGGGAAATGCAAGTCAAAACCAAAGTGATATATCACCTCATACCTGTTAGAATGATTATTATTAAAAAGACAAGTGATAACAGATGTTGTCAAGGATGTGGAGAAAAGAGAACCTTTGTGCACTATTGGTGGGAATATAATTTGATACAGCCATTATGGATAATTGCATGGATCTTCCTCAACAAAAATAAAATTACCATATGATCCACCAATCCCTTTTCTGGGTATACATCCAAAGAAGATGAAATCACTATCTGAAAGAGATGTCTGTATCTCATGTTTATTGTATTCACAATAGCCAAGACATGAAAAAAGCTAAGTGTTCACTGACAGATGAATAAAGAAAAAGTGGCATGCATATAATATAATATTATTTAGCCAAAAGAAGCAGGAAATCCTGACATTTGTGATAACATGGATGAACCCTGAGGGAAATATGCTAAGTGAAAGAAGTTAGACAAAGACAAATACTACATGATCTCACTTATATGTAGGATCTAAAAAAGATGTATTAATAGAAACAAGTAGACTGATGGTTACCAGGGGCTAGGGGCAAAGGGAAATAGGAAATGCTGGTTAAAGGGTGTACAAACTTTCGGGAATAAGATAAATAACTTCTGGGATTTTAATATATAGTATGGTAACTATAGGTACTAATACTATATTGTATATTTGAAATTTGCTAAAAGAGTATCTTAAGAGTTTTCACAAAAAATGGTAACTATGCGAGGTGATAGATGTGTTAGCTAATCTTATCGTGGTAATCATTTTACAGTATATATGTATATCAAATCATCATGTTGTATACCTTAAACTTACACAATGTTATTTGTTATTTATACTTCAATAAAGTTGAAAAAAATTAAAATCTATATATCAAATATATATCAAAGTCAGTCACATGTAATGAGCTATGACTCGATAATATGCTAAATTTTGTTTTAAATTATTTATTTCTAATTAATAAAATAGTACAAGGTAAAATGAGATCAAAGGTGTATGGGCCACTAACCTCTCTCTTCAATTCCTATGAATTATATATTTTTGTCAGTAATTGTTCATTTGTTTTTATATAATTTCAATTTTCTTGCCAATGTTTTTTATATCCAAATTGCAAAGCATTAATTATTACTTAAATTATAAATGTGCATTTTATTATTCATCCTAGCATTAAAGTTTGTGTTCATAAAGTCTTTCAGCCAATATTGTATTCTTCTTATTAATGTTATTGCGTTCACCTGAATGTTAATTTTTTTAAAAACTGAGAAAAATCACGCATTTGACCATCTCCTAATTCGCCCACACTCAGTAGCTTTTCTTCACCTGAGACTTGAATGTGAAATCATCTGAGAAAATGTAGTCTTATTTATTACCCCCTATTTAAAAAAAAAAAAAAGTCCTCTATGTAAAACTTATGGTAAAAGCATGAGTTTAAGAACATGTACCAGATTCAGCTATTAATATGTATTTATTAATAAGCAGTAGATTCAGCTATAATTAAGTTCTCTTAATATTAGTAAAAGGGAGGAATAGATACATCAAGAGAGTTTACAGTCTTATCAAGTGTATAGAAAGTATTCTCAGTACTTGAGCCCTATATAGAAATTGTGTTATATCTATGGTCTGCTGCATATACTATGAAATTATCTGCATATATTTCCAGGAGTTTTGTCCCATCTTGTAAGATTAAGGCCAAAGAATACTTTTATTTCTTCAACAATTCGACCTCCTATTTCCTGCCAAATTAATAACAAGAATAATGACAGAGAAATTTGTAAATAGACTTTTCTCTTCATTGCCATCTATCAATCATTTGTAGATATTTATAAAATCCTTCATTATTACCTCTAAAAAATGGTAAATGTTGGTATGTGCTCTTGGCAGTCCATGCCAAGAAATTATGTATGTTTCTTTGTTCATTGCTTTTCTTTTCATAAAATAATACCAACTTATATTTCTCTTGCTTCATTGTTAAAGTCAAAGGATCTTCCCTTATCCAAGTACAATATCTCTATGAACTCTAGCGTGTATCTTTTATGAATCCTATATTTGTAAAACATAATGTCATAGAATATTGTCTGAAGGATATTCAGACCTATTCCTTCAGATTCTATATTCTAATTATTTTTCTTGATTCAAACAATATAATTTCTTTCTCGTCTTCCCAGCCTCTAAATGTTAACGTACATCAAGGTTGGTCCTTTGTCTTCTCTCTGCATGGACTCAGAGTGAGTTCATCTAGTCTCATGGTATTAAATATAGTTCACAATGTGACAACTCCTAAATTTCATATCCAGCTAGTAACTCTTTCTCAAGGAGGACTCACTTCTGCAACTAGTTATTCATTAGCTCCCATTTGACACTGAACAGGATTCTGAAATATAACATATCTATAAATCAAACACCTGATTTTTACCCCCAGACACCTCCAAAATTGCTCATACAATTGCCTTCCACATCTTTAACAGATTCCATTTTTTAAGTTACCTAGGCCAAAAATTTGAAGTCATCCTATATTTAATTTAATTTTTCTCACACACACATCCAAACCAGCACATAATCTTCTTGGTTCTACTTTCAATACATAGATATGTATGCGTGTATATATGAAGGCGCACACACACACACACACACACACACACAGTTACATACATGTTTCCTATTTCATCTCTGTCCCCCTCTATGTCTTTGAGTCTTTGACCCATACCACTCTCCATTTTGTTTTCTTTTCTCCAATCTCACTGGCACTCTGGATGTTCCTCAGAACTCTTCCTGGAATGGTTTTCTCCCAGAGAGCTACATGGATCACTCCTTCACTTAATTTAAATCTTTACTCAAATGTCATCCTATTGTTGAGGTCTACCCCATCATCCTATAAAATGATTTCCCCACCTTTGACTTTTTCATCCACATCACTATTGCTGATAAATTATTTGTTACTCATCACTCTTATCTAGAATATAAGCTTCATAAGAGCAGGGATTTTGTTTTATTCTTTGCTATTTTTTCCAGTGGCTAGAACAGTAATGGACATATAGTAAGCACTCAATAAGTTTGATGCGTAAATGAATCAGGTTGAACTGAGAGCTAAATTAGACAGCAGAAAACTTTGTGACAATGACAAGGGAAATATGCTGTAGAAGAAATACACGGGCAAGCTCATGACACACAGCTAACACATTAGGATTTTCAGAAATTGCTAAGAGTAATTGAAATTGTGATGCTGTAGAATTGTGGAAGTTAGCCTTGATGAATCAAGGAAATGCTATCTCTGTGACTTTCACTATGACCGTCATAACTTTAGACTATGGAAGCTAGGGAAAAGTGTAAGTTATATGAAGCAGTAGAGCATGTACTGTAGAACTGTAGGTTTGGCATTGTATCTGGCTCTGCTACTCTTAGCTGTGTGACCTTGAGTAAGTATCTTAATATTCTGATGCATTAATTTTCTTGTCTGTCAAATATAAATACATATAGTACTAATGTCATAAATTTGCTATGAAGATTAGATGAATTAATACACAAAGTTTTTAGCATACAATCAGTCCTCAAAATAGCTCTGTTATTATTTATGAAATTTTATAATAAATTTATACCAAAATATTGAAGGGAACCATAGAAATACTAATCATAGCCATGTCACACACATATGGAATTTGACTTATTATTAAGTTCTATTACGCACAAAAAAAAGAGCAAGAAAATAAAAGAAGTTAATCCACAAATAGACTCCAGCCCTTGCTTAGAGAATAATGAGCTTATGGTAAAGGCAAACTACTCAGTGGGATTCTAGCTACACCATTGCTTCATCATTTTTCTTGGAGATGTGGTTGAAAATATCAAAGCATTTAAAGAAGTCTTAGGCACTGATGGGATAACAGCCTTATGATACAAGTTAAAAGCAACGAGCTCAATTTGAACTATAAAAACAGTGATGTCCCACTAAAAAATTCCTTTGTGTTATTGTGAGAACCAGAGGGATGGGGTTGAGTCATTCAGTAAGGCACCTGTTAAATCACGATGTTTCAACAAACTGCATCTAACTTCAGAATATGTTTGAGTGTGGGTTGTTCATTAGTCATGACTGAAAACACTATGTGGTACTGAAATGCAACCTAAAGACACATAATGTCTATAAAGTACTTAACTTATTACTAAACCCCTACTTTAAGTTTCTAAGTCTGCTTAGAAGTTTAGGCAGCCCTGCTGTTAATGAATGTCTTTATAAACCAAAATTAAAGTCAGTTGGGAAAGACACATTAGAAATTAAGGGGTTTTGCAATATTTGCCCTATAAAGAAATAATATTGTTTGCAAGGTTCTCTTTGTGATCTTTAATAGAAAATATTAAGCCCTTTGTATCAGACTATTATAATGGTACATTGATATAAGCCTCAACACATTCAAATTTGCAAAGCAATTTCTCTGATAGTATTTGTAGATTTTTGCTGAATATTAAAGATGAAAGTGGGACCAATATATGACATGTACCTCGTGTATATGTACGTGTGTGTGTAATTTTCATAGTCTTAGGGATAAAGTGGAACTTTTAAAACTTGATACTGAAAATAAAAATTCCGAATGAAAAACAGATTTGACTATAAAATAGCTAAAGATAAACATCCGAACAAGATAAAATACATATGAAAAATTGGAAAAAATATTTGCAACTGAGTTATTTGACTACATAAATTACATATTTTTTAATATAGGAATGGATCTTAGAAACCAAAGATAAAATTTCCAATAGAAAAAAATGCCAAAGGTAATTAACAGTTTTTTTCAGAAAGGAATGATATATCCTCCCCTATTGAACTGGCAAATATTCATAATTTCAATATTGCCAAGAGTATGGAGAAATAGTCACTTTTACAGTATTTTGAAATCGGTAAAACCTTTATGGAGAACAGTATGGCAATATGATTTAAAATTTTAAATGTGACTTTTTCACGTTAATGGAGGGTGGGGGGCTGCTGAGTGGAACGCAGGTAACCGCTGCTGGCACCGGGAAAGTCTCCCTCCTTCTCCCTTTCCTCTCCCCGCCAGTGTCCGACCTCGCCAACATATCTGTGGTTCTGCCCAATTGCTCGCAGATCAACTGGCCCCAGGAGGGTGGTCAACCAGTTTGGCAACAAATACATCTAGTAGGCAAAGCCTTGGAATGTACCCTCTCATCAATTATACTTCTGGTACAGAAGAACCCCTCTATGAGAAGAACAGCTTTGTTACAGCCAGAGTTCAGCGCATGAGGGAGAGATTTGATAAAATTGGAATGAAGAGGACTGTAGAAAGAGTTCTGATTGTACCTGAGCACCGGCTACCCCAGGTGCTACTGCTACAGCTGGGAACAACTTTCTTCAAATTACATGGTGGTGAATTTAACCCAGGAGAAGATGAAGTTAAAGGACTAAAATGCTTAATGACAGAGAATGGGTCATCAAGATGAAGTCCTGCAAGACTGGGTCACTGATGACGCATTGGTAACTGGTGGAGACCAAATTTTGAACCTCCTCAGTATCCTTATATGCCTGCTCATATTACAAAATCTAAGGAACATAAGAAATTATTTTTGGTTCAACTTCAAGAGAAAACCTTGTTTGCAGTTCTAAAAATTACAAGCTGGTAGCTGCACCGTTGTTTGAGTTGTATGACAATGCCCTTGGGAATAGATCCATCATTACTAGTCTCCCTCAGCTTTGAGCAGGTTCAATTTTATATACAACTGAATCCCTGTGCAGTGAAGTTAAAGCAGCCATCTCTGTGAGCACAGCTCTACACAGTGTAAACATGGTGGAAAAGTTTTTTTGGTTTTATCTCTTTCTCAATTCTTAAATTGCTCCTTGCTTTCTATTGTTTGAATAGAAAAGCTAATATGAAGAACTAGATAGTGGTATAAACAAAAGTGATAACGTATAATTTGTTTTTGTTTCTACTCATACGTTTTTATACAACATTAAAGAAAGTGGACTTCTAAAATTTTTTTTAATGTGGATATTTTTATTTAGCATTTTAACTTAAGAGATTATCTGGAGGAAATAATCAGACAGGCATTCAAATATCTAAGTACAAAGATGTGAATTAAAATACTATTTGGAATAGTAAAGAATGACACTAATCTAAGTATCCAACAATAGAGGATTTGATAATAAAGGTTAGTATATTCAATTGGTGGCACACCATGTAACCATTAAAAAGTATGCTGCAGAGATATGCTTATGAACTTTGAAAGTGAGAGTATATATCATCAGTTTGTTAATGGTAGTTTGTCAGTGGCAGTGGGCAAGCCAATAGGTTTCTGCTCCCATGGAATGTATGTTCCACAGAGGAAAGACCAACAATAAGCAACTAAGCACATAAAGATACATTCAAATTTGATAGTTAGCCTAAGGAAGAAATTTTGCATTATGGAAAATGATGAGCACTTAAAAGGAAACTTTGGAAAGATGCCTTTGAAGTAGCAATGTCCGAAACTGAGACCTAAATGGAAAGAAGGAGCTAGTTGTGAAGGACTGAGGAACAAAGATTTCTAGGAAAAGGGAACAGCAAGAACAAAGTTTCCCAAGCCAGGATATGTTTACAGGGCTGGAGCAAGAAGAATTTTTGTAATGAAGAGACCTGAGTAATGAGAAGGGTACAAGAGAAAGTCTGAGATGCTAATAGTGTAAGGGCCCTTGTGGGCCATGTGAGTTTAATAAATAAATAAAATATATTTTAATCTTAGTGTAATGTATGAATTAAGCAGGATTTAATTTCATAGTTACAAAAAATAATGAAACATTTTTATTAAAATTACCTTGCCTTGAAAGTAAAAATTAAATTAGAATCTTTAGTATTGACTTCCTAAAACAACACTGTCTGCCTTCCCTAACAGTTTAATTTAACAGGTAATCAGGTTCATTGAATCATGGTTAATTGTAAAGCTTTCAAAATTAGCAGAAATCTTCCATTAAGGGCTCAGTGATTATGTTTATTAGTATTTGTAGCCTGATTTGTTATTAGGTAAAGAATGCTATTACAGTGTAATCTCATGCATTTTAACAGCTCTGTTATTCCCAATCATTCAAAGAAGGCTGTAAACTGAGTCTCTTTTATTAAGAGATTCCCTAAACACAGTAGATAGTAACAATCCATTTTATTTTAAGACTCTTCACAGAAATTAGTGTTACTATGTAATTAGTTTAATGTTATCGAATGCCACTATTGATTCATGTTAACTCAGCTAAATAAATCAGTTGTAATTTTTATACAAGTAATAATTTCATCAAAATACTTTGGAACACCTTTTGTATGAGGTTTATTGACTTAGAAGAATTTCTAAATATATTTTTCTTTATTTTACAGCAAATCATGGCTAGGTCTTGAAATCTCTAGTTTAGTTTTGACACATAGATATTGACCATTTTAAGCCGTTTTCAATTTGATTTCTAGATTATATTGTCATCCTCTATACTTTATATTTCTTAAAATTAAAAAAATAAAGATAATCACAACAAATATATTGCTATACATTTCTGATGTTTATTTTTATTTTATCTTTAGTTTTAACATACATAAACTGCTATTGGAAATCAGTCAATTTAAAGGAAGGGTATTATACATGAATCAGAAAACTAAAGCATTTTTGTACATTAATTTTTTAGAGATGTGGAAATAACAAAGTAATACAATAAACAGTTTCATTAAAAAATAGAGACGGTCATGAAACTCTCCACTGGAGCAGTACAATACTATAGAAACTTTACAGATTTAATTAAAATTATAAAATATTGTTTCTCTAGATGAAACCACTCTTTAAAAAAATGCTCAATGCTTTCTTATATGTATAAGAAAATACTTCTGTGTTATATAATGTTAAACTTTTCTGGCTTTTATTTAAATCACATTTTTTGTAGAGAGGATTTTATGGGCTCAGTGTTGAATAATCTCTAATCTTCTGAATTGGTGCTGTCCGTTCCTGGAGAATAGTATTAACTTGTTTGTAAACCTTTTAGAACAGCACTGTCCAATAGATAGCTGAACATGTAGTTGAAAATTTTCTAGAAGTCACACTAAAAAACAGAAAAAGAAATAATAATGCATTCTATTTAAACCAATATATTGAAAATATTATCATTTTAATGTGTGTCAGTGCCCATGTTTCAAATGCTCAGTTGCCACCTGTGCTAGCAGCTTCAAATTGGAGCTTTGAAACATGTACTTTATCACTTAAAAGTGTCCCTGTAAACTATAGTTTCTGCAAAAGATAAACTACTTTTCAGTTAACGTGCATGATTAAGACAGTAGGAAAAAGTTAAACAATTGATTAGACCGTATTATGTTATGACAAGACAACCAACTGTATCACCTTATTTGGTTTGTGTTTTTGCATTTTTACCTTTCTGTGGGATGTCTTTTCTCTCGGTGGGCAAAGTCTTGCTCCAAGAACCTATTATATTCACTTAGACTGCTTTGCATTCCTTACAAATCAAATACTGTTTTGTTTTGTTTTGTTTTGTTTTGTTTTTCGTGACTATGACTTTGAACAGGTCATTCCTTCTATCTGGAATAAGCTTCTCTCTTTTTATGTGCAGCCAAACTCGACTTATGCTCAAGGTCTGGCGCAAATGGCACATCCTCTATAAATTCATCTCAGAATCTGCCAGGCAAAATTAGTTGACTTCTCAATGGTGGGGCTTCCATAGCATTGTGTTTATGTCTTTTCTATACCACTTGTTGAAGTGTATATAAATTTGGCACTTATATGATTTTCTTCCTTCCCTCTCCCTCCAATTGAACTATGGACAGAAACTCTGTGAGTAGGTACTATGTGTTACTCATTTTTGATAATCTATACCAGCTAGACGATAGACATAAGGTAGGTTCTTAGTAAATGTTTATATATAATATTAAAATAGCTACCTCAAAGTATTATGCACTTTGAATTTTTTTAGATAATCACAATTCTGAATGTTTCTTATAAGTTATTTGTGTCTATTTAAAATTCCCAAAGTATAGGGACATATATATGTAACTTGATTCTGCTACTTTTGTGGGATCTGTATTGTTCCTTATTTCATCTCATCTCATTGGAGCTCACTTTTTGGAGAGCTGTGGATATTCGAGATCACTGTCATCAAAGAGACTCATTTGTTGTCATTAAGTTTTATTAAGTGTTTTACAGTAATTTTGCACATTATGAAATCACTTTATATATTTTTTTCATGTTGCTTTGTGAATTTAAGTCTTAGATCCTCAAGATTATAACCTTACTTTAAGAGTAAAGGCTATATATTTTGTTGTGGTTGTTTTTATTTTTATTTTCTTTTATTTTTTAAATTTTTAATTACAGTTGACATTTAATATTATTTTATATTAGTTTTAGGAGTACAGCATAGTGGTTAGATATTTATATAACTTACAAAGTGATTCTCCCAAGAAGTCTAGTACCTACCTGGCACCATACATAGTTATTACAATATTATTGACTATATTCCCGATACTGTATTTTACATCTGTGACTATTTTGTAACTACCAATTTATTTATTTTTACTCTCCTCTCTCCATAATACCAAGCAGTGCTTTGGTCATAGAGTAGGTATTATGTTCAATAAAAACTTAATGAACCTATAATATTTCTGCATAAAAATTATGTCTAATATTGAAAGTTATGAAATAGCAATATAGTTAATTTTTTATATTGTATAATTTATAATAAACCCTACTTAGTTATTTAGGTGTATGTTGAATACCTATTTCATACTGGAGTATATTTATTCAATTCATTCATCATATTGAGTATTACAAATCCAGCAAATATATTAGATACTGAGCATGCATTAATAAACACAAGAGACAAGATCCTACCTTTGTGTACCATGTAATAAAAAATACAAGTTGGTCTAGTGTCCACTGATAGATGATCGGATAAAGAAGATGTGGTACATATATAAAATGAAATATTACTTGGCCATAAAATGGAATGAAATCTTACCACTTGTCACAACATGAATGGACCCAGAGAGTATAATGCTAAGTGAAATAGGTCAGACAGAGAAAGACAAATGCCATATCATTTCACTTAAATGTGGAATCTGAAAAAAAAAAATGAACAAACAAACAGAAACAGATTCATAGATACAGAGAACAATGTGATGGTTGGTTGCTAGATGGGTTGGGGGTTGCAGGAGACTGGTTGAAAAATTCGAAGGGATTAAGAAGTACAAATTGATAGTTACAAAATAGTCACAGGGATGTAAAGTACAGTATAGAGACTATAATATTGTAATAAATATATATGGTATCAGGTGGGTACTAGACCTATTGGGGGATCACTTTTTGTGTTATATAAAGGCCTAACTATTATGTTGTACAGCTGAAAATAATATAAGATTGAATGTCGACTGTAATTGACAAAAAAATTTTTTTAAAAGAAAGAATTATTGTGTGAAGAGTGGGAGAAAGAGCATTCCCGGAGTGGGGATGGCATATGTAAGACAGAGCATGATGCATGCTGGATTTAAAAGATGACCAGTGCAGCTAGAACCTGGTGAGCCAGTGAGAGTGGCAGGAAATAAAGGTGGAGGGGTAGGCAAGGCACAGGATGAAACTGAGATTTGTAGGCCATAATAAGAAATTTTGGTTTTACTTAAAAGAGTTTGAATAGTGAAGGGCATAATTCACCTTTAACATATGAAACTACAGAAGCAAGTGGAGGAGTGCTGGAGGGCAAATGGAGTAAGAGTAAGAGGCGCATCGTAAGAGTTTTTGTGATAGAAGATAGTGTCTTGAGCCAGAGTTGTAGCTGTGGTGATGAATAAAATATGACATATTTTGAATTGATTGGGCGAATACTTATTGAGGATTGAGGAAGGGTGAAGAATGACTAGTTTTTCTGGTTTATAACTTGTGGATGTTAGAACTTTTTGTTGTTAGATGGGAAGGCTGAGAAGCAATAGGGTTAGGGCTTCAAAATATAAATTTGGGGAAAGCACAAACATTCAGTCCATAACAACTGTCATTTAGAGTTTTTCATTTTAGCTTCTAGGATTTAATGAATTGCAATTATTAAAAACAACATTCGTAAACAAAAACGTTAAAATTTTCTTCTACAAAAGTAACAGAGGATTTGAGCAAATTAATTGTGAGAGTTCGAATAGAAAGCAGGCTTTAATATTAAAACTGTATAGTTAATTACATAACATTTCAACAAGATCAGCTTCCCTGGAGTGGTGCTATTTGAAGACAGATTGGAGTGGACTGGGTAATACAGTGGAGGAAACCAGTGGAGACAACGTTAAAAGTCTGTCAGTGGCAAGAGAGAAACAGAAAGTTTGGCTGTCAGTGGCAAGAGAGAGTAGTATCTGGGAAAGAAAATGGACCAATCAGAGATACATTTAGACTGAGACATGCTACAGCACATTTTTATATTGAATGGGGTGTCTGTGCAGAACTACATCAGCTTGCAAAATCTGGACTAGAGTGTGGCACTAGACGAGAGTAGCCATTTGTGGTGGGGGCGGGTCTCAGAAAGAAAAGCTACATCTGGGTGTTTGCCATTCACCCTATTTTTTTCTTATTTCTATAAAGCAACCAGCTGCTAGGAACAAATGATAGGCAATTCCTGCTTACATCCCACGTTTTCTCTCACGTTCACTAGTTACCAGTCTGCAGTTCTTACTCTTTCCTTACTTACTCAACTCTTAAATCTAAGCTTCTAGCTACTTTTTTTTCCCTCTTTTTACCGTCCCATATAATATACAGCTTACTCTTATGAGGTTAACTTAAATTTTTTAAAAAAGAGTTTAGTTCAGAGTTTATCAGAACAGTTATGTGACCAATGAGATGACGCATATGTAATTAGCCTTTATTTAGATTGTTTTAATGGAGAACCACATTATCATTTTTACAATATACTGAATGAGAGAATTGTAGACTATTAGGCAATGATTAATATTTACTTATTGAAGACTATTTTTCATAAACTGTTATAAGTACTTTATGTGAAATGTGCCATGTAAATTTCTCATAACCCATTTAGTCAGCTGTTATTTTTATCCTCATTTTATAGATGAAGAAGGAGGTTAAGTAATTCAATTAAGATCATGCATTTTGAAAGTCTTGGAGCCAGTATCTGAATCCAAATCGTCTGACACAGAGACTAAGTTCTAAGCCTTAACTTCCACTGGCTGAGACACCAAAAAATGGTATGGATGATGTCCTAATAGAGTTCCAGCATCATGTGATTCCATGTGATTCCTTTGAGATGGTACCCTTCTAACGCCTTCTAAATACTTATACCAGTTTCACCCAAGCCCTGAAAGAAGGGGACCACTCTCTAACTAACACATATAAGTAGTAGTAATAGCAGCAGGTACAGCAGCCTCACTTAAGAGATAACCTGCACTGAATGGTGACTAAATGCTAGGCACTGTGCCAACCACTTTACTTGTAACATTTCATTTACTCTTCCCATGATGATCCTCATCTCACAGATGAGAAAAGTGCAATTCACTGTGGCTAGGTCATTTGCCACCTAGTCCAAAATGCAGGAGGAGGCAACATTACTCCAGAGTCTAAGCTGTCAATCTGAAAATCTTGAACACTTTTGCTTGTACAAAATTCTTATGGAATTTAGCCACTTTTCCATAGTCCACCTCTGCCTTATCTTCCAAACCTTTTAATCCCAATTTGGGAGAAATTTGTAGGTGACATTTTATTGATTTCTAATGTATATAAAATATAGAAATCAGATACTTTGAGCATTCTCAGTGAAGTTTATTTCCACTCAAGATTTTTATTTTTACCCAATTTTTATATCGAACTAATCTGTTTAGATATCATGTTTGTTTTTTCTTCTTTGTTGTCTTTATTGGTAATTGTTTTCTGAATATTTCTGTGGCACTTTTTAGCCATTGCTTTACCTTTTATATCATTTTCAATACTGTACGCAGTCAAAATGTAAATTCAAACATGATGCACAATGCTAGAAGTGGAACTAGTAATCTTTTATATAGTGATATAAAATTATTTTAAAACATGTGTCCCAGAAACATATGCTTTGGAATGTGCCAAAGCAAAAACGAAAACAAGCAAACAAAAAAACAACCCTATGGGCAGAGAAGGAAGGTTTTTTCAGGTTTCATGTTTTATCCCTATAAGCTCACCATTTATTTTTTCACAAGCCATGGAAAATGTTGTTTGGCATTAGAATGTATCTTTAAAAAGCAGAAGAACAGGAATTTTAAATAATTTGAAAGCAATAGACATATGGTTGCTAGGACTTTGTCTTTGATTACAACTGTAATTTCTCAAAATATTTTTATATATCAAGTGTGATCTTTGTTGTTACTCTTACAGTTAGGTAGGTTTCTCTTTGCTTACCAAGTGAAGTAACTGTGATCTTCAGAGGCTAGGCTCACAGAGCCAAATCATTTTATGTAACAAGGCTAGAATTAGCATAGATAGCAGGGAAAGGACATCCAACTTTTTTGGGGGGGGAGGAGTGTATTTTGGACCTTACTTAGGGACTTCATTGGCCAATCCCTTGGGAAGTAAGAGGCATCTCCAAAGAGAGTGAAAAAGATACTACCCTCCCGAGATCTACAGCTGCTCCCAAAAATAATGAAAAGAAATATTCAGACAATTTCCCTGAGAGCTGCAATAGTAAGTAGGACCCTAGTTGCAAATGGAGTACAATCTACATTTCTGTCCAGCCATATTTTGGGGGCCCCCAACATGACTGGTTGCCAAGCCAGGTTCTAAGGACACAAAACGAGACAGACAAGAAGGCAATAGCTGTTCCTGGGAGAGAGAGGATCAACAACCAATGGGAAGTACCCGAAAGCAAATTCAGAAGTCACAACTCAAAGTTCTATTTTCTTACAAATGTTTTTTCCTGTCGATTTGAAGTTGGAAAGGAAGTAACAATATGAAATTTTACCTTCCTCTCTCAACCAGGCTCCATACATAGATCGAGATCCGGGGGGGATGACTTTGGTAAGAATTCTTACCCTTTGTGGTCTTCTGCCCGTTTTCCCAGGATCCAGTCAGCATGCTCTGGAGTGAGTGGTGTGTCCCAGTGGGTCTCTTCCCAGTAATGAGAAATTGTAGAAGAAGAAACATAATTTTTCCTCCACCCTTTGTAGTGAGTACTTGGCTGAGACCCCTTTTTCTTTAGAGCATCTCATAAATGAATAAGCTTATCTAGGTTAAAAGTTCTCAGCTGA
Source organism: Pteropus alecto (assembly GCF_000325575.1). NCBI lineage: Eukaryota > Metazoa > Chordata > Mammalia > Chiroptera > Pteropodidae > Pteropus > Pteropus alecto. The sequence continues at coordinate 16,040,213 of NW_006443138.1, read as the reverse complement.
AATTCAGGCTTATCTTTGGTAAAGTTAACCTATTTGTTCAGTTTTCAGACAAAATTTTATTCACCTGAGGCCTCACACCAGCCGCCCACATCCAGTTTAAGTCAAACTAGTCTGTCTCAGAGCCAGTTTGGTTTCTAAGTCAGACCTAGTCCAAACCTGGACCCGGTCAGGTTTTTAAGTCAGATCCAGTCTGACTCCAGCAGTTTCCGGACCCAGTCCTGCAAAAGAAAAGCTCTTGTAAAGTCTGGAAGCTCATAATGCAAATGCTACAAAGCTACAGGAGACTTAACCCACCACCTCCTAAGGCAGGGAGAACATAGCGAGCTCACGGGCTCAGCAGGCACCTACATCCAGTTGCTCGTTGCTCCTGGGGGTTGTCAGGGTCTCCTTTGGTTCTATTTTCTTACACCACAATGGGTAATAAATAAACCAAGGCATATTAAACATTTTTAGAGATTATTTGAGCAAAAATTGATTTAAATCAGAGAACATCCATTGTAGCAGATAGATAGGAGTTTCCAGGAGCTGTTCAAAATAAGACTTTTACAGAGAGAAGGAAGCCAAATGAAGAAAACACATCAAGCAAAAAACACATTGATTACTGAAAGGATAATTTAGGGGCTGGCAGGGGTCTATGAGACAGGTTACTGAACTAGTGCTGACCAGGGATTTGTGATTGAGTGGTTTAAGATTGCATTTCTGAGAGCATGGAAACTGTAAATTTTGTCTTGGTTTGGTAATGTGGAGCTTACCATTAATGGGCTTGGGCCCACTGCAGGTCTATTGTCCCGTTTTAAACAAGGGATGTCATCTTTTCTAATGTAATATAGAATATAACAATAAATCTTTAAAAAAGATGCAGAAAAAAAAGTATTTTTCTGACTCATACAGCTAAGAAAAGGCTAGGTAGGGTGAAAATAATAGGATTTTTAAGTTGGTACACCCTCCCACATACATGACCCTTTCACTACTTTTTAAGCACAGTGTGTTACCAGGTGTTATAGGACTAATTTCACAGCAAAGGGGATGCCTGTATGCCTAACGACATTATTAGTTCCCCATTTTCTTCTTTGGTGACTCCTTATCCACAGCCTATGTATAGTTTATGAAACATGCTCATATGTTGCCCAGCCTACAAAAACAAACCGCCTTTGCTAAAATTGTAGGTTTTTATTCCCAGACCCACTGAATCGGAAACCTTGGATGAGGTGTGAGATCTGCATTTTTATCAGCTTTCCGGGTTACTCTATGGGCACAGAAATTTGAGACTTAATCAAGAGGTACAGTTGGCAAGCCTGGTGAATGATTAGATGTGACAGAGAAAGGAATTATCCAAGGGTTTTTCAAAGTGTAATCTGGGTGATAAAGGGTTGTATTATTTTAACCGAGGTATAAGAGACAGTTAAAAAGAAAAGATGAGGACTTTAGTTGGCTACATTATTTTGAGATTTCTTAGTGACAATAAGCACTAGGACCCATTAGTGTATATTATTGCTGGTGGTTATAACTTTATGAAGGGACGAGGTAATACAAGGAAATCATAGAGTAGGAAGACAGACGGGCCAAGCATCGAGTCCTGAGGAATACCAGTTTTCAGGGAGTGCAGGCAGAGAGACATCCGTGAATAAATCTGAGAAGTGGTCAGGGGAGGAGGGGTAGAAGTAAGAGAAGGTCCAATATTTCATGGAAGACAGTTTCATGGATTAAAATTTCAAGGAGTAAAGATTCAACTACGTTATAGTAGTATTAACATCTAATAAGAATTTTATTTAGCAATATATTAAGATCATTGTGTCCTTGGCAAGATGAGATTCAACAGAATTTTGGAAGCAGAAACAGGTTTAGAATTGAATGATAAGTAAAGATATGGAGAGAGGGAAATGCATACGACTTTCTCTAGAAGTTGGACTGAAAAGAGGAGAAACGGTGATATGTGGAGGATGATGCAGGGCTAAGAAATGTATATTTAAAGACAATAATATTGTTTAATGTTATAAGACAGAGAAAAAGAATGGTGATAAAATCCATTGAAAGCAAACTTTTATGCTTATGGAATCATCTTAGATTCCAATAATTCGATTACACTTAACTAAGTTACACCAATGCTCATATTCAAGGAAGATGCTGACTTTTATTTTAGGATGTATTTCATGTTTTTAAGTTTACATGTTCTCAACCAGTGCTTATATTGCTACTATGAACAAAGTAATTTCACCCCTGCACAATTTTTCTAACCTAAAATGTTTATGATAGATGTTGAAAAATAACTTTAAATCAAGAAGAAAATATTTCTGCAAAAAAATCATGTTTACATAATCTTAAAATCATTAAAAAATTAAAGTAATGTTCAAGTATTTTTATGTTTATTTAAAAAGTTTTTTATGTAATGCATGCCAGAATAGGGTCTGCTCACCCCCATGAATTTTTTAAACCACTATTGAAAAAAATCAAATTCAAGTCAGTATTCAATGGATCTTGTTTTGCCTTTTAGTAATGGTTGAGGATGTGAGTAATTTGCCTATTAAAAAATATATTTAGTCTATATAGTAACTTCTAATAGTCTTTAGTAACTTCTAATAATTTTTTGAATACTATTGTTTTATTTCTGAAGTCTTGCTGTGGTTTTATAATAGATCTATGGCCAGATTCTGTATCTCCTTTGATAGTAGAATATCTGATCTGAAGTCTTTCCTGAACAAACTTTCTCATGGATAGCAAATATCTTAGCTCTTCCAATATTTATAATAAAATCCCTTGTACTCAAATGCATTTTATTACAATATATGGTAATTGTCGTGGAACATGTAACAACTTACATCCAGTTTACTCAATGTCACTACTTTAAAGGAGAAAATCAATGAATCTTTGTTTCCACTAGCCCTGTGTTTGTTTGTATGTGTATGCATAAGTATGTGTATATATGTATATATGCATATATATATATCTGTGTAGAATATATATGAAAAGGACTAGATAAGTTAAAATTAATAATACTTCAAAACTGCACATTACTCATACCACCCCTCCACAGGTACAAAAATTATTAAAATTATGCAAATTAATTATCAACTAATAAATTTTAAGAAGGATTTGCCTCAAATTATAAACAAACTTTTTGTTCCTCAGGGTCCTACATCTTCATATTTCTTTTTCTGACCCTATCCACAGACATCATAAATAAGCAAATCTCCTTTTTTTAGAAATAAATATTTATATTCCTCAGCCTACTAAATCAGAAACTCTCAGAGTAAGGCATGGAATCAGTATTTTTGTCATTTTCATGTTTCTTTTCTGGATTAGTGGTACCCATTGTGACATTCACATAAGATGTATTTTATGTGGTTTGTTTAAAAATATTGCTCAACAACTTAATCTGAATAGGATTATGTTTATCACACTGGTCACGGTATTATCTACTTCAGATTCCAAATACTATATATATATGTATATATATATATATATATTTTTTTTATATATAAACTTAATGTCAGATACTTCCGTGATTGATCATTCTAACCTGATTTGAATTGAAAGAATATATTTTGCCCAGTCTCTCAGTTGTGTCCAGTGAGTGCCCGTCATATGTAGACATTGATCCAGGTGCCTGGAATTTGAGCAGTGAACAAAACAAAGTCTTGGCCTCGAAGAAATGTGCTCAGTTGTGAGGGAGAGAGACAATATGAGTACATTTTGTAAGAGTTCCCATTGATCGATTTTTTCATTTTACTAAAGAGAATCCATGTTGTCATGCAGATTCTAGGTTAATGTTATTACTAAAAAGTAGTATAAATTGTCCTCCTTTGAATAATGTAAATCTATATGCAGTAGTGTTATATAATTAAGAACAGATTTCTCAGCTGAAGTGGCCTAGAAAACTCTTCATAATTATAAATATGATTTGTTTAACTTATCTTCTATTCCTTTTCTTTCCTTTCCCAAACTAATTGAATATATCTCCCTAGTCTGAGCTGAGAGTTGTTGCAAGGGAAAATAACTGTTAACTAGAGTAAATAATTATATTTTCTAAACCAGTTTTTAAATAATTTAGCATAATTTGCTATAACTTATGATATGGTATAACATTTAGTGAATCAGAATAGCCTGAAGGCCTTAAGAATGATTTACTGAGAATTTATCTCATTCACAGTCTACACTTTCTGATAAGACCTCCTAATTGAGAGAGAGGGGAAAAGATATCTTCCTTTATTATGTTTGATTTAGTACACAAGGAAAACTTACTCATTAATTTAAATTTAGACATTCAGAGGAAAATTGACATTTTCTACATTAGGATTCCACTTTTTTCATTAGATAATGTCTTTCTATGATTCATTTCAATAACAAAATGATGCTAGATTCATAATAGACCCAGATTTAAGATGAAAATCTTTAACATGCAAAAGAAAAAATTTCCTTCTCAAGAGAAAAACTCAAGGTCAAAAGGTAGAATTCTATTTCCTTTTAAGTGTATGAGGTTTAGGAATAAAAGAATATCTTTCATCTAGTGGAGAAAAACAGATATCAAATAGGTCAGGACTAACTGGATTCCATTTTAACAGGTTAACTTTTTGTTGCCTATTTTCAAAAATCTGTCCAAAAAATCTTTAGTTCCTTTCCTGAGAGAAGAGTTCATGGCATGGCTTAAAAAGTTGCTTGATCAAAAATAAACTCTGAAGAAATAAAAATATAGTAATATGTATTATAATCAAAAAGTTTTGCTGAAGCCATTATAGATAAGACTTCAAGAGATCTTGCTTTATTATAGGTCTCAATTACACCTGTAAAAATATTGTGAGGTCTGTTAACTTTTATTTATGTTTCTGCCTCATAGGAGAAGCCAGGTTGCTTCACAGTTTTGTAAATCAAATATGCAAGGTTTAAATATGCAAATATGCAATATGTCAGTCTTTTTCCTTACTATTCACTCAATCACAATGTCTCCTGATGAAATTGTGCTACCACAGCCTTTGTAACTGGATTATGAGAGTAGAGAGCTTGCAGGCCATACACCGGTAGAACTGAAAAACCAGATTATTTTTCCCTCTACCAGTATGTAATGTAAAATTTAAAACAAAACACATCAAAACATTATTGCAATGACTACTACTGTTGCTACTATTGTTATTTATGCTACTAACAGCTAACCTTCTTTGCATTTTCTATGTACAGTCATTTACTTTCCCAACAACCATGTGAGACATGCACTATTATACAAGTTTTATATATGAGGCAATAAGCACAGACATGTTAAGTAACTAGCCCAAGGTTACATATCTGATCAGTGGCAAAGTCAAGAACTGAATCTAGGTATCCTGGCTCTAAAGCTTGGATTTCTAACTAAGCTATAAAACCTCATGTATTAATGCTAACATTAAAGTACACAACATAACCACAATATGCTGAAATTAAATTATCTTCTTTGTTGTTATTCTGATTGCAAAATTCAGGATAAATTCCTCTCTTATTGGGGTTGGGGGGGACCTGTTTGTTCAGACAATTATATAACAGTACTGGGAATTAGAAATGAGGTCAGAGAGTTGCCTAAGGAAACCAGGGTTGGGGAACATAAAATGCAAAGGCATTTAGAAGAAGCAGAAATCAATTGATGTGTAGTGGTCATCATCTGAGCAGAAAGCTAAGGTTTCTAAAGAAGAGTTATATTTATATTTTTGGCTGAGCTGTGTGTATGTGTGCAGAGTGAGGCTAGATTATTTGTAAATGCTCATATAAAGGGGAATTTTTTATATGGAATTTTAAGAATATCTTATATCCCTTAGAGTACCTCCTCAAAAGGATGCTTTAAATTGTCTTATTTATTACTAAAGCACTAGGTAGAAATGAATTGGATGTATATATTCATATTTTTATTATGTGGTCAGACATTGAATGAGGAGTATTTTTAATCTATGTTATAAAATATCTCAGGTTAAAAATAAAGTATGAGTCATCTGCTATGATGGTATATTCAGTAGCTAAAAGTCACAGAGCTTTTTAAACATTCTTTGTCAATTTTAACAAGTCATTCATACATAATTGAAAAGAAATTGCTTTTTCTTTATAGGATTTTACATCATAAATAATAGTTATATAGCTTTGAAGTATCAAAACTCAACCTCATTGTAATCACCATAAAAATGTTTTCTTAGAAATTTAAGATAGTTGGTAATATGATAATAACTATGTATGGTGTCAGATGGCTACTAGACTTATTAGAGTGGTCATTTTGTAAGTTATATAAATGTTTAATCACTATGTTGTCACCTGAAACTAATATAACATTGTATGCCAATTATAATTGAAAAATAAAAAATTATTGAAAGAAAAAAAAGAAATTTAAGGATTCTTAAATATTCAAGAATGGCCAAGACAAAGAAAATATGTGTGGAAGAAAAACATATTGTGAGCTATGTGTACTGATAATGATCAACAATGCAGGCAATAAATGATTATATAATGTTTTTCCCCAACATTGCTTTGCTTTTAGAAATAGAGTTGTAAAATGCATGAAAATAAGAACCGAAAAATGATGATTTCTTTTATGGGCATATTGGTAAAAAATAGTTTAACCCTGTGAAATATTTTTATTTTATGTAGAGGCTTATATGGTGAATACACAAAATTAAATGAAGGATTAGAAATGTGTGAAATTTGAGTTTAGTTGCTGTATTCTTTCCTATGTAAACAATTACACGATATTGTGAACCTCAAAACTTACTAGCTTAAAACCACTGCATTTGTTACCTTACAATATCTGTGGGTAGAGATTCTGTGCAGTTTACCTGGGTCCTCAGACTCAAGGTCTCTCACAAAGCTGCAAGCTAAGCATTAGCCGCAGCTGCAGTCCATCTCAGGCTCAAACAGGAGAAGAACAGCTTCTAAGTTCACTTACATGAGCTTAGCAAGCTTCAGTTCCTGGCTGGTTATTATCATGAAATATTTGTTTCTTGTCTCATGGTCCTTCCCATAGGGATACTCACAATGTGTCAGCTTCTCCCGAGGGTTCTGAGAGAGAGAGAAAGAGAGGTGTTACAGGTTTTTGCAACCTAATCTCAGAAATGATGTTTCATCATTTTGGTCATATTTTTATTAGGTCCAGCCGGCATTCAAAGGTAGGGGAGTACATACAAAAAGAGCATGAATTCTAAGAGATATAATCATTGAGAGCCATTTTAGAGCTTTCCCACCACAGTTTCCAAAAACATCTTTTATAATATTATAAAATAAGTGAAAATGTGTCTTTTTTTTTTCTCTTTCTCTTTTTGATAATTTTCTTCCTTATGGAATTTTCTCCCTGGGTGTTACCTCTGATCTGAAATAACCCATTTCTTTCCCATGACTGATTAAAATTTGCTTTGAGCTATTATCTATCAATAGGTGTTTGCTGAAGTAATCTTATTTTATGTGCAAGACATTTGACAAATGCAATGCAGACAAAAAGAGAATGAGTAACTTAATGTAGTTTCTCCCAGTGGGTTTACACTGGAGGTGTCTAAGATTGAGTAGAATCTGCTGGAGTGATTCACTTGGTGTTTGTGACTAATTCCAATATGTGTTATCTTTTAATTATGCCTAAAGTTTCAATGCCTTAGAAAAGAATAATGTATAATGGTAGAATTTCAGATAGTAGGGCCTGAAAGGGAATACTTTTTGGCAGAGGCCTTAGAAATGCCTTGCTTCTGCCATACAAGCAACTGCCCACTCCAAGCATCCTTCCATGGTTTTGGGGTTTTTGAATCAACATATTTATTGGGAGCCTACAGAACACAGAGAGGTATAGATAAATCTCTGCTAAAGGAATAAGAATTTATATGGAAAAAAAAACCACACATAGGATGATAATATAAAGCAATATATACATGAAAATAAATATAATGCAAATTTAGTGACTAGAGAGGTGAATCCTGGCTGGACTGATGAAGAAAATGTTTGTTTTGAATACGAGGTATCCTTATAGTTCCTAGAATCAGGCCAACTCTGCACTAGCTTACATTTTTAATATCCCTCTGTGGTAGACCGAATAATGATCTGTCAAAGATTTCCATATTTTAATTCCCAGAACCTGTGGATGTGTTACCTTATATTGTTAAAGGGACTTTGCAGGTATGCTTAAGGATCTCGAGGTGGGAAGATCGTTCTGAGTTACCTAGATAGGTCCAATGTAGTCATAAGGATCCTTATAAGAGGGAGGCAAGAAAGTTAGAGTCAGAAAAAGGGGATGTGAAGATGAAACCACAAACAGGAGTGATGTTCTTTGAAGATGGAGAGTGGGTCCATAAGCCAAGGAATGTAGGCAGCCTCTAGAAGTAGGAAAAGAAGTAGGAAATGTGTCTTTTTCTTCTCTTTCTCTTTTTGATAAAAGTCTCCAGAAGGAATACAACCCTGGCAACCCTGTATTTTAGACCCTTGACCTCCAGAACTGTAAGAGAATAAAATTATGTTGTTTTAAGCCACTAAATTTATAGTAATTTATTAAAGCAGCAATAAGAAATTAATATACTCCTAATCCCCTGGGATTCTCATCTACCCAAGGCTAGATTGTTTAACTCTTCTTGGTCAACTACCCTTCAAGATACACTCCCTCCTGTGTAGCCCAAAATATGACTCTCAGGAATGTGTGGTGTGGTGTGCGTGTGTGTTTGGGGGTTAAGGAGTGGAAAACATAGACATGCTTTGGTACCCATGTCTGAAGATGCCAGATCCTGAAAAGCAACAAATGTCTCTGTACTTTGCATAAAGAAGACAACAAATGTTAGTGAATATGTGGAAAAAATTGGAACCCTTATACCAGGGGTCTCCAACCCCCGGACCATAGACCAGTACTGGTCTGTAGCTTGTTAGGAACTGGGCCGCATAGCAGGAGGTGAGTGGCAGGCAAGTGAATGAAGCTTCTTCTGTATTTGCAGCCACTCCCCAGCGCTAGCATCACCAACTCAGTTCCACTTCAGATCATCAGGCATTAGATTCTCATAGGAGCACTGGTCCCTGGTGCCAAAAAGGTTGGACACCGCTCCCTTATACACTATTGGTGGGAATGCAAAATGGTGTAGCCCCTTTGGAAAACAGTATGGAGACTCATCAAAAAATTAACAATAGAAGTACCATATGATTCACTAATCCTGCTTCTAGGTATTCATAAGAAATCGAGATCTCAAAAAGATAGTAGCACTCCCATGTTAACAATGGCACTGTTTGTAACAGCTGAGATGTGGAAAAGACCTAAACAGATGACTGAATAAAGAAAATGTAGTATGCACACACACACTATATGTATATATGTATATATATACACATATACATACATATACACACACATAATACACACACACTTTTTCCATTAAAAAGAGGGAAATCCTGCCAAATGCAACTATATAATGAATCTTGAAGACATTATGCTAAGTGAAATAAGCCAGTCGCTGGACAAATTCAGCATGATTCCACTTACATGAGATATACAGAATAGAAAAAAGGCATAGAAGCAGAGAGTAGTGGTTTCCAGGGGGCTACGGAAAGGAGGAAATAAGGAGTTGGTAATCAGTGTGTGAAGTTTTGGTTATGCAAAATGAGTAAGTTCTAGAGACCTTCTGTATAACATTATATCTATAATTAATAATACTGTATTGTGCACTTAAAAATTTAAGAGGATAGATCCCATGTTGTGTTTCTCTCTCTTACTATGTCTGTATGTTTATGTATACATATTTCCTATTAAATATGCCAAGAATGCCCCCATTAAGAGAAGATGCTTATCAATTCTGGCTGAACATTTTTTTTTTTTTTTTTTAACAGTATGGCCTGGTATAGCTCGTTTCTTGAGAATGTGGAGATGTTTGTCACCATAGCATTGTTCTTGGCCTTTGGGCCAAACTACAATTGAGGAAGTTTTCAATTTTAATATTGGGTTATATATAGCTACTGCTTTACATATTCAGGATTCACAGTCTAGTTTGGGGGGTGCTGGAGGCAAAAGAATAAAGACTGACCTACTATTAAAAAATAACTGTAAGAAATCCTTACTTTGCATGGTACTACGTTAACTGAAACTGGTGCATATCAGAACCAGAGGAACTTTGTGCTTATTTCACACAATAACGAGTAACTGAGTTAACCATGTAACAGTGCAAAGCCAAGACATGGTAATTGTATTTACCAGTTTCGGTTAATGCTTTACTGTGCAAAGTGAGGACTGTCTGCATTTTCTGTCTGGGTGGCGTCAAGAGAAGTGTTCAAACTTCTTTGCGACTGCACTAATTTCAACTAAGCATTCTATGCACTTTGGAATTCTTACCTGGCTGTGTGGCTCAGTTGAATGATCTCAGTTATATTTGGGAGGAATAATAAATAGTGAAAAATGTGTTCCAGAAATATTAAGGAAAGGAGAGATTTGAATAGAAATTATTCTAAAATAATCTTAGTAAATCAAAGCATATTTTAAAGTTTGTTGCTTGGGTTTGGTTGTTTTGGGGGGAACTTGATGAGATACATAGAAGAAAACAAGACTGTCTATACAATATATACTGACTATAGGACATTCTGTTATTGACTCTAAACCTCTAGGTTGGAAGACTTTCGCATTATGCTATAGTCTCAATTAGTTTAACAGCACAGCACCAGTGCATTTTATGCTCTGATTTCAGTCAGTTTCATTTCCTTTCATTTAATAGTATTTTGAGAATGTGATATTAATATTGCAAACATTAATTCATATCAGAATCCTGGTAGCATCAATTCAAACAGAACTGCCAGAAGAAAAATAGAGAAATCATATGTCCTGTTGCTATTTCTGATTACCATTATAATCTTCATTCATCATTTCAAAAACAGAAGGAATAGGAAATTAATTCAAAATTTACTTCTTGTGATTTAGAACTTGGTAATCTTTTCCCCAAAGATAATAACAATGCAAAGGGAATGTGTCTGCATATCCCTTACATTCAAATTAGACTTCTTATTGAAATTTTTGTATATCCGATTTTAGATAGGGCTACTAATTACTGTTTTTCAAGTTCTCATCTCAGCCCACCAGCTCTGATTCTTTGATGGCTGTTATTTCCAAAATTAAGGTATAAGCATGAAATTCTTAATATTTAGGTGAAAAATCCCATGGCAAATTTCTCTGAAAGTGTGAACTTAGTGAATTGGAAAATATTTTATCTGCTTTCTTACCAGCTTCTTATAATTACTTGAAAAAACTGTTTATGTTAATTGGCCTAATACCTAAAATCAAGTAGGAGAGAGATATAGTTAGATATTTATTAGAAATTCCTATTTAATATACATACATATTTTAACAAACTATTTGCTCTGTTTTCATTTTGAGTTCACAAGCAATTCTATCTTGCAGTTATTTGTAAACCAAAATGGTAAATGGCTTTAGGGTACTATATTGAGTGAAACTGCAGATAACAGCTGGAAAAGATAGACATTTTACTATTTCCTCTTAAAAAAAAAAAACATCAGTTCAGATAGGATAATCTCCAGTTCATTTTTTTTCAACCAAGTAAATATTTTAGGCTATTATTTACTGAGTTAAAAAATAAAAACTGATTTTTTAAAAAGGATAGTTGTTTACTATATTTTTTCTTAGTTATTTACTGGTATTTTGTATCAGATAGGGGATAATTAAGTATCATATAATTAGAGGGTTGACTGTAAATTGAGATCACAGTAACTGAGCCTCTTATTCTCAACTAACAAAGACTGATAAATAAATCTTCCTGAAATTATGTGTATCTAGGATTATAACATTGATATCCTCTTTTAAATGTTGTAGGCTTCCTTTCAGTTGCTATAACACATTTCAAACAGGCTTAAAGCTGCCCACCTTGGCGCATAAACATGTGATGTCAGACACACATGGAAAGAGGAATGAATTGTGTATAGATTCATGGTATGAATTTTATCCAATGAATAATTCTTACTCTACAGCAAAAAGATTGCCTGCTTTTTAGTCAGAAAAATAAAAATTATATATTTTTAAATGACAGTGAAAAATTTATAATAATCAATGTCTTAGAAATGCATAGAACTTATAGGGCTAATTGAGGAGATAAAATACGAAACAGTATGTCTTACCTTTCAGGAAAAACACGTAGAAATCTAATGGGGATTTAAACCTAAAATTAAACTATATCTGGGTCTTATGTACAGGTATTCTAATGAATATCTGTTTCAACACATATTATTATGTAATCTGTGCTTATAGCCTATCTTTATTTCATATGTGTATAATTTAATCTATGCCTATGCATGATTCTGTAGATAGTAATAGCTAATACTAATTGAAAAATCACTATAAGTTATCAATAAGTAACTTTCCATGAACTATCATAATTAATATTGTAAGATCCCCTAAGATAGGTACTAGGACATAGATTGACTTATTTTATGTGAGGAACATAAAGCAGTTGGCCCAAGCTCACATGGTTAATAAGTAGTGAAGCCAGGCTTGAACCTGTTCTCTTGATCACTACCATATTTTTTCTTGCATGTGTGTTACATCTTGCAGGCTTGAGGTGAAATTGAAGGACTGCTAGCTACCCCTCAGGCACGGTCTCTTAGGGCAGTACCTCTGTTATGTAAAAAATATGTATATCTCATCATTCATTTTGCCATCCAGATTTAAATTTCTGCAGTAATCTCAAAGATAATTAGCTTCTCAATGGCTAACAAACCCAAATGTAATCGGAATATAAACCTGTTAATATAGGATAATGCACATTTCAAAGTGATCTCAAGTACTAATGTCAGCCAATCACCTCATTCTTTCTCTGTATGAGGAGTTCATGGGAAGCTAAATTCAACATTAATTTGTTTAATTTCTTTAACACCTATTGGTTATTATTTATGATGACTTCTGAGGATACAGTGACGATAAGTGCAACACTGAGTTGTTTAGCCCTTAAATAATTGGGAAAGACAGAGGAATAAAATGAGAATTATAAAAAGGTATAGTAAGAATCATGAAAGAGTTAAGTTCAAGATCCTGTGAAGTAAAGTAGAACCATTACTCTAGCCTGAGGGACTCAAGAAAGTCTCTTGAGAAGAGGTAATGCCTGGGATGACTCTCAAAGAGTGAGTAAGATTTATCCAGAGAAGAGGGGTGACTTTCCAGGCAGAAGGATCCGTGGAGCAGAAGCATAGAAGCAAGAAAACACTTAACACAGAGAAGTACAGGGTTCATTATGATAGGAGTATAAAGTTTCTTTTGAGGAAGTGGTGGAGGATGAAATGAGAAAAGTAGTCCACAACTGTATAATGAAAGACCTCATGCATAAAGATACTCAATATTTTTTCTTCCTAAGAATGGGAACCTTAGGATGAATTTTGAGTACAGGAGTTACCTGTACATATTTACATTTGGAACACATCATTCTGGGGCAGTGGTTCTCAAACATTAGCCTGCATTAGACTCACTTGGAAGATTTGTCAAACACACAGTTTCTGTCGGTCTGGGGTAAGGACCAAGAAAATTCATTTCCAAGTTCTCAGGTAATACTGATGCCATTGGTCCACAGGCCACACTCCAAGAAACATTTTTCTGTTTGAGAGTGAGAGTGTAAAAAATAACTCAGAAATAGCTCACAAAAGACATTATTTTGGAGAAAGCCACGGATGGGGAAAAATAAAATGAGGCTTTGAACTAAGGTAGTGAATGCAATGGATCTTGAAAGAAGAGAATAAATTAGGCTGAACAGATATTTAGAAAGAAAAATAGACTGTCTTGGTGTATGGATACGAGACTGAGAGAAAACTCTGTTGACCTATAGGAATCTAGATTGAATGACAGATTGTTTATTGAAAATACCAACAAAGATAAGTGCTGGGAGAAGAAATTGGGCGGGAGGCAGCTGGCCAAAATAGTGGCAGAGGAGGAGACGAGATGACATCTGATTTAGACATATTGAGTTTGAGATAACAAGGATGAATGAATGTGTAAAAGCTGGCAAAGAGGAGCTGAATGAAACTGAGTCAGGATTTAGCAAAAGGCTCCCTTTATCACCTCAGCCATACGGAAAGGAATAGACTGGATAAAAGCAATTCAAAAATTTCATAAAGTAAAGTGCTTCAAAGAGGAACTCCATGGAAAACACAGAATCTTAAATCTCTTTGAAACTTTCTTCAGAATACCCTATTGCATGCAATACTGACACATGTGTCTTTGATACATGTTGGATTTCCTATTTAGTTTCGACTTTGAGAATACTTTGAAATTATAAATATATAACAAAAATATTTGGAATTTTACTTTTTATTTTTGCTAAATCTAGTAGCATTAACTTTCATATCTGTAGATCAAACAAGGATATTCTTTTTTCCATTAGAAAAATTCTACAATTTCATTCATTCCTCTACAAATATGGAATGAATATGTTTTCTCTCAAGTCATTATGTGGCATAGCAAGAAAACCTTGCCCCCCCCCCTTTTCATACCTCAATTTATTTAAGAGAGCACAATTGTTAAAAATCTAGGCAGTCAGCCTGCCTAGATTTGAACATCTATTAACTGTGAGATATTTGTCAAATAATTTAAACCCTTGAAGACTCAGTTTCATCATCTTGAAAGTGATGAAAATAATAACGGGTAAAAGAGCTAGGGTGCTCTTTAATGAGGCAGTAGAGCTCTACGCAGGATGACTGGTACAGTAAATGTTCAATAAATGTTCATTGTTATGTTACCCAACCAAGTTCCTAGAACAGCCTTACTCAGTATACATTCAAAAATTAAATATAGTTCTGGCAATATGAAATATTCGAACTTGTGTACACCCTATAAAATGTACCCCTCAACCTGTTATAATATTAACACTTTATTTCTCAGAATTCTTCTTTATGTTGTTTTGCAGATGGACATACTCTTAGACTGAAAGATCCTTGAAGTCAGTATCTCATAGACTCTAGCTTTCCATGCACCAGATTCAGGGTGGCACCTTGCGTTTATTGTGTGTATACTGTATGTCAACTAAACCGTATTTGCCGTTCTCACTCCCTGCTAGACTTTGAACCCTCTGAAAGCTGTGACCTTGACATATTCATCATGTTTTCTGTGTCCAGCACAGTGCCTCAGTCACCATAGAAGCTCAACTATTCTTTTTTTGAAGGAATTATTTATGTGGCTCAAGGAAAATTCAGATTTGGGCTAGACTATGCTCAACGCAAAAGTGTAGTTATTTTTCCTTTTTTTTTTTTTAAATTTTAAAGAGTGACTAAATAGAGCTCTGTCTGGCTTCCTAAGGAAAGATTTATAAAATTGGTTGTATGTGTTTTTTTCTGTTTCTTCTCTGCCTCCCAGGAAATTTACCCTGTAAAGTTGCCAAGGAAACACTAACAGCTTAAGTCTGGTAGAAAAGGAAGATGCCTCATTAACAAATTCAGCTTCATTATTTGGATGCTTGCCTCAAGGAACTGGTGTTCTGTGATGAAGGATTGTTTCTATTAAGCATTATGTGGAAAGCCGAATGATTTTTTTAAGGAAATTTTGTTTTCTGACTCACTCATTCCGAGTGCTGAGAAACCACATACTATGAAATATTACATAAAAATAAACTATTAATTTTTAGCTTGATGAATTTGACCTGTGTATTAGTACTAAGCATATATGTTAGACAAAGTTTTCAAGTACTGATTTATTCATTGTATAATGATTAAGTTATAAAGTCTTTAATCTAAAGTATTGGCAGTATTTCACCAGATGATAAATTTAATGTATTGTTTACTGCCTATTAAATTATTTTGTATATTTTCCTTCTTATGCCTCAAGATGAGATAATACAGAATTGAGTGCATTTTGCTTTAGGAAGAAGTCTCATTAGTGACGTGTAATGGAATAGAAAGTACACTGTGTTTGGGGTTATAGCACTTGGAGTTTCAAAGCTTCTTTCCAGCATTCACCAGCTGTATGATCTTGGGCAAGTCATTCATTAGTTTGTTTATTCAGGCTTTGCATAAAGATTTATGCAACCACTATTGCCTTAAGCCATGCTCTCAAAGTGATAC
The DNA here is from genome assembly GCF_000325575.1 of Pteropus alecto. Classification (NCBI taxonomy): domain Eukaryota; kingdom Metazoa; phylum Chordata; class Mammalia; order Chiroptera; family Pteropodidae; genus Pteropus; species Pteropus alecto. Next base: position 16,024,220 of record NW_006443138.1, on the reverse strand, counting down.
ATTTATACAAAAATGAGAACTACATCATTTATATATTCTGAGCTTAAGTTATTTTTATGTATAAAAATGGTATTATGTGCTTTATTCATTTAGTTAGTCAGTCATCCATTCAAAAACTATTTATTGAGCTTCCACTGTGTGGCAAGCTTTTCTAGAGGCTGATGAGAGATGTTCAACCCTTGCTCGGCTTTTGACAGCATTTTTCTTTTTTCTTTTACTACTTTGGACTTAGGTGTGGTTATAGCTTCCATCGGTTTCTAGTCCCTGTGCGTCACCATTCCTCTGGATCTATAAAACCGTCCATACTATTATCCTTTTTTTTTAATGCTCTTTTAAAATGTTTTTGAGTTTGTCATTTGTTTCCATGTGGAACCTTCACTGATTTAGATAGTTAGGGAAAGTCTGTCTGAGATTTTGGTATTTAAAATGAGATCTGAATAAAGTGAGTTAACAAGGAGGGTAACTAAGGAATGAGCATACTAAGCAGCAGGAAAAGCATGTGCAAAGGCCTTGAGATAGGAACCATATTCGAATTGTTTTTGAAACAGCAAAGGGGCTAGTGTGACTGGGTGGCAGGAGAGAAAGGGATAATAGCAAAAAATAGGATCAGTGTTATGGCCAAAATCAGATCACCACAGGGCATTGCATGACATAGTAACAAGTTTCCATTTCATTCTAAGAATAATGTGAAACCCTTGGGAGGTTTGAATCAGGGGAATAATCTGATCTAACCTGAATAGATAGTTCTCACTGCCATGTGGAGAATACATGGAGTCGGGGGAAATAAGAACAGACAGAAGGACAGCAGTTAGGAAGCAAGCTATTTCTCTAGTCCAAGGGAGAAATTGTTAATATGGTCCAAAGGGTTAGGATGGAAAAAATGTAGGTGATAATGAGTAGTCGAATTTAAGCCATATTTTAAATATACAATTGGCAGGATTTGCTGATGGATTTGGACCTGAGAAACTTGGTGAATGGTGATGTCATTCACCATTGGAAGAGGGATTGAAGTGGGAACAAGTTTGATTTTCATTATTAAGTTTTAGATGACTGTACTATTTCCAAGTGGAGATCGGAATAGGCAGTGTGAATCACAAAGGATAAGTCGAGGCTGAAGTTATAAATTCAGAATTCACTCACACACGTGTTTTAAAGCCATGATACTAAATAAAACCATATAGAGGATGAAACTAAATGGAAACCAAGACAGAAAAGGATTTCAACGAGAATGGAATGGCCCACTGTGTCAAATATGACTTAGAGATCAAGAAAAATGATGATGAAACATTGACAACTGATTCAGCCAATTGGATGTCATTGGCAACCTTGATAAGAAGGATTGTAGTGATGTAGTGGGGACAAAGGCCTGCATCAAGAGATAATAGGAGATGAGGGATATTTTGAAGAATTTTTCTATAAAAGGGATGAGAGAAGTGCTTGATTTTGATATTTTGAATACATGAATTTTGTAAACTTCTGTACAAACATAAAAACCTCATAATCAAATGTTTTTAAAGACCTTGAAACAAATTTTAAATACAATCATTCAATAAAAATTGTTGATATTTTACAATATTGTATTGATTTCACTGTACTGATACATTTTTGGTAGGTTTTTAATGTACTAAATTGTACTCTATTTTGAAATATAATCACTTTGCCCCCAAAGAATTTCTAAAATAGTCCCAAATTATAAATATGCATAAATCAAATTTTAAAATACTCATAGCTGGTTATAATATTGTGATGTTTTAAATGTTTTTATGTTATATAAAGTAACTTTTTGGAAGAGTAATACTTGAAAATTTAACATTAAATGCAAGGATCAGATTTTGAGATGTTCTGGGTCTTATGGCATGTTCAATGTTAGATTCAATTAACTGTTTAGAATTTTTATTCTTTATTTTTAATATATTTTACACCCAAACTACTTTAATAGCTTTTTCTTGATCATAACTGGCTAATCTTACGGGACAAAAATACGGATTCAGCAGAAACTCTAAAGAAGACCTCAAATCCCAATCTTTTCCTTTTTTCCCACCTCCACACAGAGGAAGCAGGGCTTAGAGCATCTGAACGTAATGACTTGCACTGAAAACTACACAATCCCTATAGCTCCATTATTCTAATTGTCTGTCAAGGAGAAAAATATGTTGACTCTGGAACCTGAGACTATGGGGAGGGGGATGCAATTGAGAAACCAACAGCATCAGTGCAGCACAATGTAGAATTGTTTTAAACCTGTGCTGAGGTGATACCCATGCTCCAGGATGCCCTCAAGTCTCACTGTACTTAGAGCTCTGATGCCGATTGCCTCACTCCACCCACAGATCAACCTTTTTAAGCTTTAAGACTTCTGATTCATGGTTCAGCCTTGGATTACCAGGTTTCCATTCCAGGAACACAGAGCTTTCTAATACTAAGAGACCAGCTCTACATAGTTTGTATAACCACACTTAGGTAACTGACACCTTAGAAAAGGAAGTGAAGCTTTCATTGCTTGAAATTTCTCTTCGAGAAATAAAATTGATTATATAATTAATAGATCCTAGTTTGTTTTATTCTGTGTGGATGATAACAACCCATATAATGGAGGCTATGTAATACTGGTATCAGGCAGCAAGCAGTCCTTGAGCAGCAGCACACAGGCAGGTACTAGGTTGGCTTGCCACAGATTCCACTGGGAAGGAGACAATGAGTCCAGATGCATTTAAAGAATTTATTACATATACAGCAAACAAAGTCACTGTGGTGTCAGCTCTCCACATCTCTAGAAGGGCCAGGACTAGGGTGAGACAAGTAAAGTGCTTGGGGCACAAAGTTTAAGGAGTCACTCACTCCCCGGATCATACAACTGCCCACCCTGTTCTTGAGGTTGAATGAGGTTGCTGGGGCACAAAATTTAAGGAGGCATTTACTCTTGGGGTCCTGCAAGTATAGGGTCAGCACTTGTATCACCCTTAGAATAAGTGCCTCCTTAAAACTGGTACTCTCAACATATTACTTGCCTCATTCTAGTTCTGGCCCTGGTCCCTAGTCGCACAGGACAACTTGGATGGGTCAGATGATAGACAATAAGAGTGGTAGGCTGCTCTGTTGACAGCAGACAATTCCACATTGCACCTAAGCAGCTTATAGCTTGCAGGTGGATCTGGGATGGGGAGGAGTGGGGTAGAAAGTTCCATACCTCATTGGTGCCCGGTGGAGAATGATAAGCAGCCATGTGGAAGTTCTTCATAAGATAGCCGGCCTCGTGATGTTCTTGGAAGATTCACAGGACATTCCACTAAGACTTAGGCCAGCCTATGGGTTAGCCTTATCTAATGGCCTGTGTGGATATATGCAAGGTCCCCAGGATGCCAGGGAGAAGCTGTCTTTATAACTGGTATTAAAAACACAGGTTTGGAGTCATACAAAAAATATGTTTTATAACCCTACTTCTGATAGCTGTGTGATATTGGGTAAGTTTTATAAACTTTTAACCTGTTACATCAGAAAAGAAATAACCGACTTTTAAGGCTACTATAACTACCTTATAAGTCTGTTTATAATGTGTATAAAGCATTTAATGAATGCCTGGCATCCGGTAAATGTTCAGTAAGTACTAGTTATTTTAATAGCTATTAAATCTAAATGAACATGATGTACAATAGAGTTAAATAAATTCTGTAACAGTAAAAATCAATTTGTTTTAAATTTTTTAATCAAACAAATATTATTACAGAATTTAGTCAAAGATTTTTCAATATGTTTACTTTTTGATGTCCCCTTTTGCTGTTATCTTTATAAAGACATTTAAATAACAAGGTAGACACATTTATCAAGGATTTCAATTATATTTTGCAGATAAAATATTCAATAACCATCAAAGAGATTAACTTACTTTTAATTATGTTCAGAGTTTCTCAAAGAATTCATTTCATCTACTAATTTTACCACATAAATACATTCATGCACATTCCTCATATTCATACCTGAAATTTTTCTTTTTTACACTAAATGAGAAATAAGCCTTGTTTAACTTGTGTATCTATCCACTCTTTTTAAACTTACACTCAAAATAGAACACAAACTTAAAAAATTATTTTTCAGTTAAACAAATAAATGGAATAAAAAGTACATCAGTACTATGTAGAACCATGAGTTCATAATTTGCTTTAATTCAACATGTTAAAAAACAAATATCAATGCCACTTCTATTCATTTTCTAAATTCTACTTTTGCTTTATTTATCTCAAGACCATGAAATTGTGAAAAGTTTAAAATTTTAGAAATCTGAAAATTGGCCCAATTTATATATGATAGCAAGAAGTCTTCATGATAGAATTTTTAACAATTTGATGAAATGCATCACCTAATTGCTAAAATACTTTTTATCTGAATCAATTTCTCTATTACCTCTCTGGTAACATCATCAGAAATTCTATTGTTAATATAATTTATATGCCTTTCTATGAAGAATGGAAGGTACTTGGAATAAAACTTTCATATAAATATAACTTTGTTTTTTGTCATTATCATAACAGGAAAATGGTCTATGTATTTTGTTTTCTTTTAACATACTGTTTTAACCATTTTACTACCAAATCTTATCTGTTCATTCATCTCATGAATTCTAAAACAATTTTTTAAATTATATTTTATTTTCAGATTAAAAAGATATTAATTTTGTTTGCCAATTTATGTTTTATGCTTTACTTTTACTATATAAAGATACAATTTACTCAGATGACAACAAGAATATTTAAGAACATGTCAGAGCAAATAATTTAGGTCATTTGGTTGTTTATGGTGTGCATTGTGTTGGAATAAAGAATTTCGACAGGGTGGAGAGGGAGAGCCTTTAAAAAATAAACAATGATGCAGACGTATTAATTAGGATTCTTTTAGATTTTGAGAGCCAGGAACTATTTTAGTTGAAGGCAAAGAGAACACCTAGTTTGAAACATTGCTCAAATGGTAGAATCGAGGATTTAGACTCTAACATTATATCGTCCAGAATATAAATTGCCTTAATTTTCCATCAGGCTCCTACAACATTTGAAGCAATTTTTGTAAGCCAATTTTGGAGCTAGAATGGAGAGTAGGGTGGAGAAGGAGGAGAAGTTCCTCAATGGGATGCTGGATAGGGAAAAGTATCATATACAATATATCCTTTATAGAGAAGACAACTTAATAATTTTCTTGCCAAGTATCCCTTGTGATTTTCTTACCATTTGTGGCCCTAATGAAAAATTCATGTAGAACTTCATCACCCATTGACTTTCCATTCAAAGTCAGCTTCTTCAAATGGAAACTTTAATCACACCATCTCTACCTTCTCCCCTGCCTTGCCTTTAATATGCTCATTTCAGCCCCATATTTATTGTTAAGATTCCCCATTTTTGAGATATCAGGAAAATGATGAGATTAAGTCCCAAGTGAGCTGGCACAAATCTTCTTAATGATATCAAGGTATCATTGGCTGCTTCTTTGATCATAGGTATCTAATTTTATTTTCCTTCTATCTTTACTCAGTTATCTTCCATATTTGATTTCTTACTGCAACTATGTTTCCCCAGGTTCCTCAACCTGGGGAACAGTGAGATCCAAACTGATAAGAAGTGACCAGGGTCACAAGAAAGAAACTTTTTAGCAAAAAGTATAACTCTTCATTGTAGCCCTAAACTCCTATCCAGCAGCCTTTGAGAAAACTGGTTTTGTTTTTTCATTTGGGGGTTGTGGGAGAATGATTTAAAAATTAAGACAGTTGTAAACATTAAAATCCTGAGAGATTTTGCTCAAAAATCTGGAGTTCTAGGTTCTTTTGAAGAAGTCATATGATTAGTATGAACCAAAGCCTACAGCCAATCAGACTGAGCTGTAGTTGTCCCTGTAAACAGGGCATGTGCTGAGCTGTAGTTGTCCCTGTAAACAGGGCATGCTGTCAAGCATCACCCATTTCCTCATTTATGATACCTTTGACAATTATAATCAGTACTCAGGCATGATCTTCTGTGGTTACTGATTCAAGATTAGAAATCGATCCTCATAAAATAGCTAATCTATGTATCTGCATATATTTTCATTTTCTATATATAGTAACAGAGTGGATTATAGCTAATTGAAAATTTTTCTGAGTTCAGCCTTTTCCATGTGATAAATATTCTTGCTAATAATATGTTAAATTGTGGTTTTATTAAATTTTCGTTTTTCTTTTCTGCCCTCACTTCAGCTTCTTAGAGAACAAAACATCTGCTCTCCCACCTAGAGCTATTTTCTTGCATATTTCAGGAATAATTAGTCTATTTATATTTTTTCTTTTTACAGATTGTACAGAGTTTGAGAAAATATCCAAATTTTTAGATATAGGCTAGTTGTATAGCATTTGTGTAGCAAGATTGTTTAAAAACAAAACAAAACAAATACAGCTGAGTACCCTAAGTTTGTAGCTTAAAGAAAATATTACACTGTGGGACTGGGAAATTCTCCATGCCATTGAGTAGCATTTTACAATCAACACCTCTCCCCTTTTCAGGATATCGAATCCCTAACAGGAAGTCTGACTGGTTCTAAGGGGGCTGATCCACCGGTAAGTTAGCTTCTTCATTAAATTTAACTATTGACGAATTGAATTATGTACACACCAGATCATCAGACAGTTACTTGTATGCAATTTGTCATATAGGTTACTTTTTGAAATATATAGCTACTGCAGTAACTAATGCAAAAGTGTGAAGTTGCTTTGTGGTGTCATTTGGTGTTTTAAAAAGTTTTAATAACTCATAACATTCATCTCCATGTATCATGCTAAAAATAAGAATAAAGGCTTCCTTAGACTATATAAATGTTTTTATGTCCTACTGATGGGCTACATCAAAAGTTAAAACCTTGAGAGTTTACCCTCTAAATACAAGTGTATGATTTGGGTTGCAATATATTTTCTAGTTACTGAGAGAAATTATTTTATCAGCCCATTTAATCAACAGCATTGATCCTTGATATTGCTCTTCTTTCTTCCTTTAACCAAGAAGTTTCTAGAAAATTAGAAAAAGTGTTCTAAAGTTTCAAAGGATTAACATTTTTAGACAAGAAGTGATTGTATTGGTCTTTTTCATGATGTCCAATTTCAGAAAATATTAAAATAATATGCCTATGATTTCATATTTGAAGTACAAACGTGAATTCATTCCATATACCTAAAGTAATAAGATTCAATTTATTTCAACAAATAGTCAATATATTAATTTTTATCACAGTTTGCTTTTTACTTAGCATTGTGTGGTTTAATTGGGAAAACACTGAACCCAATGTTATCAGCTTTTTGCTGTACTTCATCTAGGCATCCAGGCAAAGAACATTATTACATTAAGACACTAGTGAGATTTTAAAAAAATAACTTCCAATCGTAGCTCTTTCTCTACTGTCTGTCTCTCTCTCCTGTCTCATGATATTATCTAATCTTCACTATATTGCTCCTAAAGTAGGCTAAGCAACACAGTCCTTTACTTTTTATTTTCACTGTCTGAATTTATGTAGGAATATTTTTTTTTAAGTATTGTCTTCAGATAGCTGCTTATATTAAGTCCCCGAACCCATTACATTTTAGTATAAGACAAGATAAAATAGAAGTGACCCCAGTAAATTTATTGTGTCAGGATTTATGGCCAGCCCTGTACACAAGTATAGGTGATTGCTTATGTGATGTAATTTCACCCTGCTGCCTTGCACAGTGTTTGTAAATGGCATCCAACTTTTATTAGAAAAGTAAATCTATTTCCTTCAAAATATCTCCCTCACCTGTTCACAGATTCCTGAAAGAATTCTATAATTAGCGATCAGTTTGTTTTAAAAGGATCTGTCCCTTGTTCAAAACACAACTAAACACCTCTCTTCTACAAGTGGTGATAAAACTCTTACCCATTATTTACATGTTAAATAATTTAGTATATCAGATCCTTTCAAGAAAGCACCTTTCAAACAGAAAAGATTATGTACAAAGCATAGTTATTGAAAGAGGCCCCTTGTAGGGGAAAAGATTCACAGAAAAGAAAGATAGTGTCCTAAAGTCAAACTTAACTTCATTCTCATTGGCTAAAAGTGAAGCGTGTGTGTGTGTGTGTATGTATGTGTGATGTGTGTGTGTGTGTGTGTGTGTGTGTGTGTATACATGTATGTACGTTATTTTTCTTTGGACATAATTTATAATATTGTGAAGACAGAGATTCTCTCTTGGCTATGCCCAGCCACAATGGTGGGTATTTAATACTGCTGCCTACGTTTTCTGAAATTTAATGATTATACTTTATAACTTTTTGTAAGGTGAAAAACATTATGCAAATTTCAGAGTAAATGAGAGTTTAGGAAGTCAGGGTAGGGGATGCAAGTAAAAGTACACATAAATTTAGTGTCTCCCATTGTTAAAGAACAATCTAGAGCACATTATCAAGAGCTCTGTAATAAAATTATTTTTAGTTTTCCTTAAAGCTTTTATAAAGTATGTGTCAATGTAAAATGATAATAGTATCCTAGGGTTACTTCAGTCATTTAAAAATAAGGCTTTCAATAAGGCTTTCAATTGTTTTTGCTCCTAAGTTAGAAAACTAACAGATTGGATTATGTATAACCTAAATCTATCTGAATTTTTTTTTTTCCTTTTCTTTAAAAAGGTCTTGGGAATAGATCATCTAAACAGTATTATTCATTATCCATTTCTAAAGTCATGTCTTTTATATAAATATTTGCACTGTATTTCTAAACCTCTTTTATGATGAAGCTTTTATTGGTAAAAAATTCAGAGTGCTATAATTTTCATTCATTGAGCGGAATATATAAAGTGCTGAATGAATAGACTTATGGTTGATGTATAGCTGTGGACTCATTTCTTTACCAGTTTAATAGGAATCTCAAATACATCTATTAAATGTAAATGGTATATTTAAAAATTATGAAATTTTCTGTCTGTAGGCATAAATATTATTTCTGAGCAGTAGAAAAAGGTGAATTTTGAACTTTTTCAAATAGCAGGCCTGTATAAACATTGTATCAGAATTTGCAAATGTAATTATAAGTAAATTTATATATCTATTAAGAATAAATTTGAGAAACTCCAGGAATATAGTTTGCATTAATATTTTAAACAATAAATGCTAAGTAGGTATTTTAAAAATTCAAGTAGTCTCACTTTTAATGCCAGTAGTAAAAGAATCACCCATTTATGATTTTCAGGGGCAATTCAAAAAGTTTTATAATGGGTTCCTTCTGAAAAGGATTTCAAGAGGCATGATTTTTAATTAAGAAACTGGAAATTAGTTACTGCAGCAAATAAAACTTGTAGATTTTTCTAAATCACATAGTTATCATAGAAAATATATTATTTTATCAGTGAGAAAAATATTATCTGTCAAATGTTAACTTAACATTGGCAATGAAAAATTGTATCAGATTGTCTACATTCAACGCATGTTTTTTATTCAAAAAACTGGATCATAAATTAAACTCCAGTGTAAAAACATAGCATATATTTACACATAAAAATAAAAGGAAAGAACATAGATAATAAAAATCTAAAGGGCAAAATATTATTAAGTATTGCATTTTTAAATATACATTTTTCTATAGTGTTTTAAATTTTAAATATTAATGATTTTAAAGTGTGTAAAACTTATGAACTGTAAGGCATCTAAGGTGTCCCAGGTGATCAAATTGTCCTCCAGCCTTTAGGAAGGCCTATGTAAGGTCTAAGCAACTTAGCTTCAGATGGCCAAGAGAATTTTGAATACTGAAAAACTAGAATACAATGTATAAACACTCTTATTCCGCTGTAATAGCTATACCTGGTATCTGGAGAGCTGTGGACATGCAGGGCCTTGTGGAACCAGTACTGTGACAAATCATTGTCCTGTCTTTAGCCAGTGAGACAGTGACATAGCCCCTGGCCAGGATCCAGGATTTGTCCCAGACTGTGGGCTACCTTTAAATCTACCTGTATGATTTAGTAGCTCAGCTTGGCCACAAATGTTAAGTTTAGTGATAAAGACAAAAGCAGACTAACATACACAAGAAGGACAGTTTCTTTTTTTAAAATTTGGTTTAAGAAACATTCTGATTATTAAATAACTATTTATTTTCTTATCATTTCTGATTCATTTAAGGGTAAATATAGACAAAATCTACTAAGGAGTAATGTGAGCGAAATCCTAGACTGCATGAAACACATTCTGAACACATTGGTCAAATGTGGAAGCATGATGTTTCAGAGTGCCCTTATCGGTGTTTGAATTAAGTTTACCTCATTGCCTCATCCAGAACTTACAGCAAGAATGCCCCTAGGGGTAGTCAGTTCTTTCCCTGCTTTTCTTTCTTTCTTTGTTCTTTTTTTTTTTTTTACCTTGGAGTAATAAGTCCTATAAATTTTCTTTCTTTATAACTTAGTACTTTAAATTGTTTGAAGTTTTCTTTATCCAAATGCTAATGGTTCTCTTTATTTCTAGAATGTGATTAAAAAGTGAATCCCTACCTATCCTTGAGCTTGATATATACCCACTGTCCTGAATATTCTCCAGCTCTCTCAATTTTTCCCCTCTGAGGAACCAGAATCGTACATTCCATATTTTTGTACTTTTTGTTCTCATTTTAATGGCCTTCCTGATGGTTCTTAGAAATTTCAGTAAACACTTCACAGAATTTAAAACTAGTTTAATTTCCTGAGGGTGCTGTTTAGACCAGATTATATATATATTTTTAAATTTTAGATGATCTTAAAATTTAAAAGTTTCCAAAACTGATTTAAATTTGCTTATTCAAAAAAAAATGCCAATGTTCTACTCATTTGCTTCAAAAGATAAGGAAGTAAAAAATGTGAATCTGAATCATGACCTAATTTAATTCATTTCAACTTGAATGCTTCATTGTTATATTACTTACCTTCATTCTCTTTTTTAAAGTCAGAATTCAGTGTATATTTGAATGTACACAATGTACTAGACATTTGGTTAGGTTTTAGAGATACAATGGTAAATAATGCAGTTTCTCATTTCAGAATCTTACAATATAGTGAAATAGACAGTTTAGTAAAAAATAGTTATAATACAATGTAAGTACAGGGTAAGAGGATTATGTAATTAATTGATGAGGATAAAAAGGGGCTGAAGAATCAAGAAAGGTAAATAAAAGGAAATAAAAGGATGTGTCGAAGTTTGCCAGCTGAGGAAGGTGGAGCATGGTATTTGAAGCAGAGGAAATAGTATCTGTACAGGTCAAAAAAGTGAGAAAATAACATAGTGTGGCTAAAGTATGAGATAAGCTAGAGGACAGAAAATAGTGGTGAGATAGAAGGTAGAAGGTTGTCAGGGCAAGAAATAAGATATTTCATGGAAGGAATTTGTACTCTGTACTAAGGACCATGAGGACCCATTAAAAATTTTAAACAGGCAGGTCATTTCATCAGCTCTCTCTTCTAGAAACATTTTTTTGGCTCTGGTTGGAGAATGATTTGAGAAAAGACTAAAGCAAAGTGACCAGTAAAAAGTCTCTTGTAGTCATCCAAAGCAGAGACAGATGAAAGAGTAATGGTAACTTATTTATTTATTTATTTTTGGACCATCCACTGTATTATAAAGCTAATTGAGGGTAATATTACAGGAGAAACTCAACATTCTATTTCAAGTAAAACACTAAATTATTAATATGAGCCTATAGAGTAACAGTATAGAGAGAAGTAGGCTGATTCATGAGATATTAAGGACATAGTGAATACATAAGAATTGATGGTTGTTTAAAGGGAGGAGAATGAGACTTATTGAGAAGTCAAGGCTGATTTTTAAACTTTCTGGTTTGGCAACTGAGTGGATGAGGATGCCCTACATAGAGATAAGAGTCCCATTAGATAGAGAATTTTGGGAAGGGAGCTGATGAGTGCAGTTTTGGACACATTAAATTGAGCTGACAGTGTTGGGAACAGATAAATAATTTGGGGATTTAAAGGTGAGATCTTGTTTATAGCTATTGATTTGAATTTGTAGAATAGTTCATTGAACCTATTGAAGTTGATGAAATCCCAACGCCCCCCCCCCAATGTATTCTGAGTGAGAAGATAAGAGGGTTCTTCTCTGAGGAAGAAAAGCATTAAATAAAGAAAGAGAAAGAAAAGAGGAAGTATATACCTTACAACTGATAAAACAAAGATGGATGCAAGGCAGGAATACCGGGAAGATATGGAATCGTGCATGCCAGGGTCAAGAGAGGATGGTAAAAGGGTTTATTAGGAGTTTCATAATGTTGAGAGTTCAAAAACAAAGTACCCATTGAAATTTTGAAATTTAGCAGTAAGAAGATAAAGGGTGATCTAGGTGAGAGTAATTTTAGTGGAGTAATTAAGGAAAATCAAGTTTCCAGTGACCTGAAAGATTAAATGGAAAGTAAGAATTGGATTCAGTGGCTATAGAAAACAATTTCAAAGAGCTTAATTGTATAAGAAGTGAGGGGTCCAAAAAGAGGGTGGAGGAGAGGAGGAAAAAGGTAGACTCTGGGCCCTGGCCCCATTTATTTATGTGGCTGGCCAGTGGAGCCCATGTTTTTGAAGTTATGGAAGTGCTAATTCCTATTATTAACAAGCTCCAAGAGGTGGACACCAGCATCACCCAGTTGCCTCCAATTGTGGTGGTGGGAATACAGAGCAGTGGAAAGAGCTCAGTACTAGAAAGCCCAGTGGAGAGGGACCTGCTTCTCAGTGGGACTGGCATTGTCACCCAGAGACCTCTCATTCTGCAGCTGATCCATGTTTCAATTGAAGATAAACCAAAACAACAGGAAAAGAAAATGGGGTTAAAGCAGAAGAAAAGGGTAAATTTCTTCACACACAAAAAAATAAGCTTTACAAGGATTTCGATGAAATTTGACAAGAATTTGAAAATGAAATAGAAAAAATTTAAGGAAATAATAAGAAAGTAAGCCCTGAACCAGTTCATCTTAAGATTTTTTTCACCCAGCATTTTCAAACTTACACTTATGGATTTGCCAGGAATGACCAAGGTTTTCCTGTAGGTGATCAGCCTAAGGGTATTGAGCTTCTAATCAGGGAGCTCATTCTTAGGTTTCTCAGTAATCCAAATTCCATTATCCTCTCTGTCACTGCTGCTAATACAATTAAGGCAACATCAGAGCACTTAAAATTTCAAGAGAGGTAGACCCAGAGGGTTGTAGATGTAATCACTACACTTGAGACCTCAACTTAAAATTTCAAGAGAGGTAGACCCAGAGGGTTGCAGAATCCTAGATATAATCACTACACTTGAGACCTCCTGAAGGCAGGTACTGATGCCATGGAAGTATTAATGGGAAGGGTTCTACCAATCAGACTTGGAATAGCTGGAGTTGGTTAACAAGAGCCAGCTAGATATTAACAGTGTATTAAGAGTGTAACTGATTCAATCCATGATGAATATGCTTTCCTTCAAAAGAAATACCCACCTCTGGCTAATGGAAATGGAACAATGTTTCTGAATAGGTTACTGATGCATCACACCAAAGACTGCTTACCAGCATCGAAAACAAAAATAAATGTTCTAGCTGCTCAATAACAGTCTCTTCTAAATAGCTATGGTGAACTTGTGGATGATAAAAGTGCTACTTTACTCCAGCTTATTACCAATTTGCCACAGAATATTGTAACCCTGTTGAAGGAACTGCAAAATATATTAAAATATATTCGGAGCTATGGGATGGTGCTAGAATCTGTTATATTTTCCATGATACTTTTGTGCAAACCTTAGAATCTGTTTACTCACTAGATGGCCTTTATACTCTTGACATTTTGACTGCCATTAGAAATGCTACCAGTCCTTGTCCAGCTTTGTTTGTGCCTGAAGTTTCAAATGTCTGGAAAAGCCCAGCCTCTGTACATGTAACCTGTTCATGAGGAAATGGAAAGGATCATTCATCACAGTAGCAATTACAGTACATTGGAGTTATTGCAGTTTCCTAAACTGCATAATGCCATAGTCGAAGTAGTAACTGTCTTCTTTGTAAATGGTTGCTGGTTACATATGAAATTGTTCATAACTTAGTGGCAATTGAGTTGGCTTATATCAACACAAAACATCCAGATTTGGCTGATGCTTGTGGGCCAATGAACAACAAGGCAGAGGAACAAAGGAGAAACAGGCTAGCAAGAGAATTACCTACAGCTGCCTCACTAGACAAGTCTAAAGTTCCAAGTTCTTTGGCACCTGCCTCCCAGGAACCCTCCTCTGCTGCTTCTGCTGAGGCTGATGGCAAGTTAATTCAGAACAGCAGGAGGGAAACTAAAAATGTTGCATCTGGAGGTGGTGGGGTTGGAGATGCTGTTCAAGAATCAACAGGCAACTGGAGGGAAGTGCTGAAAACTTCAAAAGCTGAAGAATTATTAGCCGAGGAAACATCAAAACTAATTCAAATTATGCCAGGCAGTCCACACAAAGGCCATGCTGTGAATCTGCTGCAAGTGCTGGTTCCTGTTTCACGAAAAATATCTGCCTGTGAATAGCGAGATTGTGAGGTTCTTGAATGGCTCATCAAATCATATTTTCTTATTGTCAGAAAGAATATTCAAGACAGTGTACCAAAGACAGTCATGCAGTTTTTGGTTAGTCATGTGAAAGATACCCTTCAGAGTGAATTAGTAGGACAGCTATATAAGTCATCCTTATTGGAAGATCTTCTGACTGAATCTAAGGACAAGGCACTGCCTATTCGAGTAGAATTTTGTTTATGAACTCCTGTGTATTGCAGTGGTATGAATCTGCTCATGTGAAGACTAGCTATAGACTAAAAATTGTACTCTATTACAAGATGAAACACACATTTAGTCCAAATAATAAATGGCTATTTCTAAAGTTTCTCAGTATATTTAAAATTAAAGAGAAGTAGGAAAGAATAATAACCACTATAGGATATGTGTTTAAGAGAGAATTATTTTCAAGAGAGAAAATTGGAGTGCATTGAAACATATGGAAAGTACATACAGAGGGAGAAAATTTACTGAAGATAAGAAAGTTAATTGATAGAGCACCAGATGATGCAGAAAAGGATGAAATCCAGGGCATATTATATAGAAAGAGCAATATCTCTTTAAATTTGAAATGAGGGTAGAAAAAAAGGCTGAAAGCTGATGCAAGCATATTTATAGGCAGGGATCTTACAAAGTTAAAGGTTCCATTTAATGGTTTCCATTTTCCCCACAAAGTAAAAAAAAAAACTAACTAGCTGACAGTGGCAGGGGAGATGATAGGATAAGATATTTCAAGAATATGGAGATTTACGTAGCATGATGGATTATGGGAGAACTATGTAAATCATAGATGGATTAGTGACAAGTGGTAAGTGTCCACTTGTGGTTCTAGGCAGTAGATTTGTGATCACTATAAATGACTCAAAGGTATGGTTTTTTCCCCTCTAACAGCTTTATCGCAGGTATGGGAGGAAAGAATACCTATGGCCATTTTGATGTTAGGTTGTTGTCCTGCAGACGATTGCTATGGAAGGCTAATGGGGCAAGATAATTGAGAATATCCTTAAGAATATCATAAAGTCTAAGCTGAATAAGAATTGCAGCGAAGATAAGAAGTGATCAATGAAGTAGAGGATTCAAATTTGAATAAATTTGAAAAACAGGAGTAGTAAATAAAGGAAGAAGGATCAAAGATAATAGTGAGAGAGTAGAATGCTTGATTTAAGCATTTCAGAACCAAAATATAAAGGTCAGAAGAAATGAAACTCATTGGAACTGATGATGACGAGGAACTGAGTGTTGGATTGATCATTTATGTGAGCCCTGTAATTTTTCCTACCCATATTTTCATTCTTTTGATAATCACACACTGTTTTACAACTTACGTGCCATCTAGACACTGATAAATGAAAAATTTACAGGTCTAGACTGGATCAGTCCCCTAAACTTTAGACTTCTGTATCCAACTAAATAGTTGACACATTCACTTGTATATCCAATAGAAATTTAAAGTTAAAAAGTGAGCTTCTGATCTTCCCTGCCACTTTCTACAGATCTGTAGTTTTCCCCATAGCAGCTAATGACTCCTTCATGCTACTGTTTCCAGAAGTCAAAACCTTAGAGTCTTCTTGTA
Source organism: Pteropus alecto (assembly GCF_000325575.1). Classification (NCBI taxonomy): domain Eukaryota; kingdom Metazoa; phylum Chordata; class Mammalia; order Chiroptera; family Pteropodidae; genus Pteropus; species Pteropus alecto. The sequence goes on along the minus strand of NW_006443138.1, from coordinate 16,008,120 downwards.
GGTTCTATCTTCATAATTTATCCAGAATTCAACTAATTCTTACCATCCTGATCAAAGCCACCATCTTTTCTCACATGTCTCTTCTCAGTGAACCAAGCAGGATCAATTTCTTAAAATGTCAATCAGATTATGTCACAGCTAAGCTTAAATCTTTGTTGGCTTTCCATCAGAAAAAAAAAAAAAAATTCCCAAAGTCCACTAAGTGGTTTCTAAGACACTTCATGACTTTTCTCTTTACAATGCCTCTAGAAACTCATCTTCTACCTTCATTTTATAGCTCATTCCACTTTGGTTACACTAACACTTTTGCTATTCCTTTACTCAGGCAAGAACTTGCTATTATTTCTTCTACATGGCTTATTCCCTCACTTTCTTTAGATCTCAGTTCAAATGCTACTTTAAGAGAGAGAGCATCCGTGAACAATCAATTGTCTTTCCCCTGTTCCTATGTGTCTATTGTTTGTTTTCTTCTACTAGAATATAAGCTCCACATGGTTAGGGACTTTGTCTTTTTTGTTCACTATTATATTCCAAAGGCCTAAAATAATACCTGTCATATGAATTCCTCAGTATATATTTGCTGAATGAATGAATGAGAAATATTTTTAAGCACATGATTTATATTATCATATTTGTGGCTGAAAATGATAACACTAGTAGAATACAGCATGAAGAAAGAGATTGAAGCTGTTACAGTAATTCTGAAATGAGATTACATGGATGTACTTCAGTTATGGTAGCAGTAGTAAGAATTAAAAATGCAGAGAATAAAAAGCTTACAAAAACAGTAGTAAAAGAATTTTACAGTGGGGAAAGAAATAGGATTCAAGGATTACTTCAAACATTGGCCACTGGGAAAAATAACAGCAGTGTAAAATCAGCAGGATATAATTTGGATATTTTATTTATCCATTATGTTTAATATCACTAGATATAAATCCCTTGAAAGCAGGAATTTCTGTCTGGTTTACAGCTGTACTCCCAATGCTCTGAACAATGCCTAGCATGCAGTAAGCCTTTAATAAATATTTAATGAGCAAATGAATGAACCAGGAATGATAATACTAATAGGTCTTCAGATGGAAAAAAAATGTGAATGGGGTATTGAAAACTTTAATAAATACGAGAGTAAAAGATGTGAAATGGAACTTCCATTATTGATTCAGAATTTTCTTTAAAGTCTCAGAGCATAACTCTATTGGTGATAAGTATCCTTAAATCTGTGAAGTGCTAGACATATTCACCACAGACTTACTAAGTAATAACTGCAGTAGTAACAGTCCTGCCAGTGTGAACCACCTTTAGCCTCTTTAAAGGAAGACCAGAAAGGACTCATTAGCAGAATTTCAGCTGATAGAGAGTCCTGCAGAATTTTTACTCCGAAGAAAAATGAGGATGGACCAAAAACAATGACTCATAGAAGAAGGCAGTGGTATCCCTGTGTTTGGAAACTTATTCAACAGCTAAATCAGCATGTGATTCCATGGAATAGATATGAGGAGAAAGAAATAATGTGTGTCACTTGAAGTTTGGGGACATGCATAAAACTGAACCAGATATTTGCTTTCCGTATACCAGTGTGAATAGAAGAGGATAGATAAGAAAGAAATCAACAACTTCATTTTAATTAATTATTGATATTTTAACTTGTCAGAATATGTTGGTGGCATGAATGTTTAGTCAAAATAACAAAAGATAGTTTATATGCAGGAATTTTATCATGAGAGAAGTATGATGCTTAGCATATATGGTAACAAAAGATCGTCATGTTAGGTGTTTTCCTACTCATTAATATGTTACTCTTTAGAAGTATTTAAACATCTATGTTTTAACACAACCAAACTGTTTAATTGGATAGCACATTCGAATGTGGTTTTCTATATTCAAAAATTTAAATTGTACTAAATATGAAAGTGAGCAAAGAGATTTGAATTATAGGTTGACACCTGAAAGTTAGGTTTAGAATAAAACTAAAGGTAGGAAGCAATTTTGAGATCTCTCAACATATTTCACTGATGATCAATGTAATAGGAAACATTTTAGAAATGATTTTTCCAGTATATATCAAGTTATTTGAGAATCTCAGAGTAACAAAACAACCCCTTATTAGAAATAGATTCTTACTTGTTACTTACTGTTTATTTCTAGTCAATCTATAAGAATAAAAATACTTTAATTTTTTGAGGGAAAACCAATATGTTAATGAAAAAGGACAAATAAAATAAATCAAGAACTTGCATTATTGCAAATATATGTTATTTTTGTTAATAATAAAACATTGAAGTATGTATTAAGATGTATTCAATTTCTTGATCATGTAAAGTTCAATATGAATTATTTTAATTTATATCTCTTTGCTCCCCAAATTACTTATCATAATTCTTTCCAAAATAATAATATAATTTCAACTACAGGTATTGTACACAATTGCAGTTCTTTTTTTACCTTCTTTTCTATTTCTGTTTAATTTTATTATACATAAATTTGTTGTATGTGTATATGTATTTTTATATATCATATGTAAACACGTAAATATATAAAAAATATATGATATACATTCACACACATTCATTTACTTATATTTCTTCTTAAAAAAACAGGACAGATTTTTTAGTATCTCGAGTCCTTAACTAAACAAAGGGGTAGTTTCTAATTAGACTGTTCTTATCTAACGCAATAAAGTGGAACTATTTTTATTCTTGATTAAAGATGCATATAATTTAGGGTGCTTATCTGAAAAGACAGATGGATGAATACAGCTTTATACATACAATTGCTCATTAAAATGTAAAAAGTATAAAGTAAAAATAAAGGTTTATTTAGAAAGCATATTTGTAATGCCTATTGTGTACTTATTCCTGGCACTTTAGAAAAAAATGAAAGATATCAACTGAGTGCTATAGATTTTTATGCTCCGATTAACAATTGGTTTTTTTTTTAATGAATAATAAGTGTAAAAAAGGGTGGATAGGCAATTACTTTTCTGTTATATTCTGGAAATAGTGATGGTAAGTGTGTTTTGGGGAATACACTTTAGTTTAATTTTTTATGGAGTCTTATTTTGAGAGGCGAATATTGAACCAGGTTTTGAAGAACTCATTTGTATCAAATTAAAATCTTTATTCTAATTGGAAGGAAATCAAGAGTCTTTCTTTCCCTGGTATCCAAAAGTAGTTAAATTCTATAAGCTTTAGCAACTAATAGTTGGCTGCTGCAACCTGTTTACAGTATATCTGTTTGAATTTGATAGCCAAAGTTATTTAGAATATAAAATTGTAATTGGTTTTTAGATATCTTTTAAAAAGTATATATAGGTTTGAAGCCCCAGACACCTTCTATGTACTTGTGCAGTTTAACAGCTAAGCATCTATTCAGCCTCAATGAGATTAGACTACTGCCAATGCTTGCCCCACTATTCTAGAAAGGAGTTTTGATTGTACCCAGCTGGTGCTCTAAGAAGGAGGGACTATTGGGCAATTCTAGCATAGCCTGAAGCAACAGGACTTGCACAGATCCTGGTCTGGGGCTGTTGCTTTTCCAGGGATCCCAAAGAAGTGATGCTCTGTATCCTTTGGCAAGGTGAGAAAGTTTTCTGAAGGTTTGCCCTTTTTCACCATTCCTTTCCATCATAGTTTGGCTGGGTAAAAAACTACAAACTTCTTTGGCTAGGGATCCTCTCACTTTCCCTTGTTTTCCCTCGGCTTTCAGAGGAGACAGCATTATGGCTTCCTTGCCCTCTAGCTCTACCCAGGAACTTGTGTCTCTCTGTGAGGGAGCAGTTATCTGGAGAGAAAACAACTTGCTCTAGCTAATTCTCAGTAACTAGATTGTCTTTTTCAAATGAATGCAATAAAGGAAACATGAGTCAACAAAATATAAGTTCTTGAACTTGCATGCATATTCTTTTTTTTTTTTTTCACTTAACATTAATTGTAACCACTACTGGCACTTTAAAAAAGAATCTGATTATATATTCATAATAAATTAAAGTTGAGATTCTGCAGAATTCTTACCTTCAATTAAAATTTGTGTTGATTCAAGAAAACCACATAATCAGGATCTGCCCTAAAGATTTTATGATAGGCTATTAAATTATTTTCCAAGAAGATATTTGAAGCTATTGAAGTTTTTTAGGAAATTATAAATCTCAAAGTAAAAGTAGAAGAATTATAATACTAAAAATTTAATATTTTACCAAAGAGTTCACCAAGGTCATCTGAATGTTGCTAAAACATCTTCTGGCTACAAAACAAATTCTCTAGTTATTCATATATTTTCCTCATAGGAACCATTTATATTTTTATGGGAGTATGGTGACAGGTTTTGTGGTAATGGTAGTTATTTTGTCTACTTTCCCTTTCCTTTTTATAGATTAAAATGGGTAATCCACATAAATGACTGTTTTTCTTTTATGGACAACTCTTTCTGCAAAAATGTTTTAAAAACTTTGTTAGTATGCTTATCCAGAACCACTGGGTTACATTCAATTTACATCGCCATTCTCAAAAAGGCCAAAAAGTCAACTAAAATTTGACATTACAAAAAACATCATTGTTCTAACTTTTAAATAATGGTATATAAGTAATTGTGTTAAATGAAAGTGGAAAAATGATCAATGTGAGATAAAGATTGTCTGCATGAATTTCTAAAAACTACATAGTTTATAATATAAATCTAAAATATGAAAATAAAGAAAGGTTGAAAATAAAATGATAGAAAAGATATACCATATAATACTACGCAAAAAAATAAAAGGCCTGTTCAGCAACATTAATTTCAGAAAGTATAATCTTTCAGGAAAAACAACAATAAGGACATAAAAAACTAAATTTAAAAAGAGAAATACTTAAACATAAAATTTGGTGTACCTGGAAGATAGGAATTTTAAATGAGTATGCATCTAATAGCAAACACTTAAAATATAGAAAACAAAAATTAACAGAAATGAAAAGAGAATAAAAATGCCCTCGGTCATGGTGGAACATGTTAATACTTCTCTTAGCACCTGACTAAACAAGAAAATAAATTTTGTAAAGATTATGATAATTTCAGCATTGATAAACAAGCTTGTCCTCAGTGATATATAGAGAATCCTGTAATTTATTTCTACAAATTGACCAATGAGTCATATAGGAAGATTCAACAAATTTCAAAGAATTGAAATCATGCAGAATGTGTTTTGTTACAACAGCAGAATTCAGCTAGAAATTAATTTTAAAAATAAAATAAAATAATAATAAATAGAAAGTACTGAAGTTTTTGGAAAGTATGGCATATACTTCTCATTAACTTTTTGGTCAGAGAAGAATTCAAAATAAAAGTAAGAAAAAAATTGAAGTCAATGGTATTGAAATACTACATGCTGAAACATGCAGCAGATATTTAAAGGCCCCTTGGAGAAAAAATTATATCATTAATATATATAGTAGAAAAAATAAAGGCTAAAAACCTAATGATATAAGCATTCCTTTCAAGAAGCTAGAAAGTAAGAGAGCAAATAAAACGAAGGGTATATAGAAAGAAGGAAATAATGAAGCTAGTAGCAAAAATTAATAAATAGAAAATTTTAATATAGCACATAAAATCTAAAAGTTGATTTTTAAAAAATTGATAATTCTCTGCTGGGTTGATAAAATAAACAAGTGAGACAGTACAAATACATTAAAATAATAAGAAAATCATTTGAACACAATTTATGCTGATGAATTTAAAACTATAGATTAAATAGAGAAATTCCTAAGAAAACACACCTTACCCGAGTTAATACGAGGTATAAAAAAATGCAAATAATATTTTACATTAAGGAAATGGAACCTTGAATTAAAATCTCACAAAGAAAACTCCATGACTAGATAGCTTCACTAGTGACTTTTATAAATTTTATAAGGAATGAATTATGTCAATTATTAAAATCTCTAAAACATGATTTAAAAGAAGCAGCATTTCTCAAATGTTTTATGAGGTGTATTAGTTTTCTATTGCTTGGTAACAAATTACCATAACCTTTGAGGCTTAAAGCAGCACACTTATTATCTCATTTTCTGTGAGTCAGGTGTCTGGGAATAGCTTCAGTGGGCCCACTACTCAAGGTTTAACTGATGGCAATCAAGGTATGGGCTAGGCTGCATTTTGATCTGGAGCTTGGGGTCCCCTTCCGAACACACATGATTATTGCTACACATATATACACACATACGTATATAATGATGAGAATAAGATCCCATAACCTTTACTGTATACTAAGTAGTTAGAAGTAAATCACATAAACATGGAGACTAGTTTAGGATCTGTCTACCACTTGAGGCCAGAAGAATCTTAAAGGCAAGCCTGAGATACTAAACTAAAATTTTTGCTAATTACATGAAGTAATACATAAGGACCTAGTTGGGTTCATTCTAGAAATGCAAGACATCAGGACCTAGTTGGGTTCATTCTAGAAATGCAAGATTAGTATAATGTTCACAATTCAATAAAAGTAATTCACCATGTTAATAGGGAAAAATTATATGATCATCTACATAGATGTAGACAAAATGTAAATTAAAATTCAACATTTATTTATAATGATATACTTTTATATCATATAACAATCATACAATTATTAACTTTTGTAATTATTTGATATCCTTATATATAATGATATAACAATTATTTTACCGTTAAAATCTCTCTATGCTATAAATAGAAGTGAACTTTCTTATTAATTAGTCAATGTCATCATTTTATTCAAATTGAGTAACTAATATTTGCTGGAAACGCAACCGTTTTTTGTGTGCATGTGCACTCATGAAGATCTCTTGCTTTAAAATATTGGCAGCTCTCCATATGCATTCACTATACAGAGAAGATTACTTTATATTAATCCAAGTACTTATACATCGCAAGTACATACTATGTACTCTACACTTATCAAAATACATAGCTGGATTTATTTCTATTTAATAAGAAACATTTTTTTTCCTCTCACTCTTCCTTATTTCTTTCCTTTTTATTCAACCAAGCACAGTATCTCTTCCAGATCTCTCTATATTTAACCGCTGTAGTTGTCTCCAATTTTAAAAATTCATTTAATATAATTACTCCCTGTTAATAGCTAGATCACACATACTTATTTTCTGGCTAACCATACTAAATTAATGAAATAAAAAATCTTTAAGGAAATGTGACTTTCACCCTAGTTTGAATGTTTTAAAAGTGAAAAGAAGATGGAGTAAAAAGAACAACCTAATCAAAAAGAGACTCACAAATACAGAGGATAATCTGAAGACTGCCAGAGGGGAGAGGATTGGGGGGCTGGGAGGAAGGAGTGAAGGGTTAAAGAACTACAAATTAGTGGTTGCGAGATGGCCATGGGAATGGGGAGTACAGCATAGGGAATGTAGTCAGCAGTAATGTAATGACTATGTGTAGAGCCAGATGGGTGATAGAGTAATCAGGGGGATCATTTCATAAACTGTATATTTCAATGCACTGTGTACTTGAAACTAATAAAATAAAATGCAAAAAAGTTATGAAAAAAGATGGATTATTATAAATAAATTATGTAATATTTTATACTTCCCAGAGAATTACAAATGTAAACATTTTTGCAAACATAAATATATTTATATATATTTAAAATGGTTATAAAAAATATTTAAAAAAGGATATTACATCCAATATATATAGAAAGATAACCAGTCGCAGAATTAAGATTTAAAAAGTAATATTCTTCTGTTTTGCTCCTCTGTGCAGAACTTTAATTCTGAAAACAAATCACCAAAGTGCATACATTATTACTCATATTAAATAGGGGTTTATATTCAAATGTGTTTAAAATATTAATAAATGTCTGGAACTTGTTTCTTGTGATTATGTTTTGTTTATCTTATGTTTGTTAATATCAGGACTTAAAATCTCTCAGCATAAAAAATATTTTTTCAATATAAAATAGTCTTTACCTTGTGTTGTTTTTGATATTAAGCTAAAGAGCACAGTTAATATACTGGATATTGTAATAAGACTCTCTTCTTTCCTTTCCTTCCTTCCTTCCTTCCTTTTTTCTCCCTTTAAAATTCTTATTTATGGATCAATTTCTTTTGGGGCACTAATCAACTCTTTGGATTGGATTATCTGGCAGTCTTGACTTGCTTATCTAAACTAGATGATGTTGGATGTCATAAGAAACACAGGAAACAATGCATGTTCTAGCCCTTAAGAAATATAACTTTGAAATTGTCAAGGCACTAACTTAAGTTCACATCTCTTAATGCTATTCAAACAATTTTAAATATTTATTTGGGCATAAAGAAATTCCATTTTCAAGATGAAGTAAGGATTGCTGCAGATACTCAAAAATAAGTTTTATTTATATTAATGTTGAAGATGTGCCAAGAATTCAAAAATACTGTATTTCCAAAATATAACTATAAAAATACAGGTTTCACTAAAGTATATCAAGGTTTTATTTTGATATCACATCAAGCAGAGTATTCATAGCCACTCATCTCTCATTGTTGTCAAGGTCGAAATTAATAGGGGTGACTGAGAAGGCTACTTACTTTCCTTCCTTTTCCTTTTATAAGATACTATTGCCTTTGGCAAGCCAGGTTTTTGGGTTTTCTGAAACCAAGAAAAATAATCCTTTTTTGCTCATCCTACCAGTGAACTCCATAATCCTTATACTCTGATTAATAGACTGACAATTTTATGTTTAATTTTTTTAGAACTTTAGATGTTTTTTTCTCATATAATACAAAGTATTATTACCTTTGTCTTCTCTTTTCCTTTCTATTATTTTCTTACATTTTATCATTGATACCAGTTTAGATTTACAGATATTTCTGTTCATTTTCCTTTCTTTTTAACTTGTACTCTTCATTCCTCAGGTAATTTTGTTATTCTTCTCTATTCCTTAAATATGCCAGAGTTTCTTGCTAACTTCCATTGAGTACGTGCCATGACAAAGTTAAATTAAAAAATAGTCTCATGTTTCTTAACTGATCACAGTGTGTACATGTGCATTCACACACACAAACACCTTACCATATGTATATTTTACATTTATATATTCATATTTCATCTGTAAATATCCATATCTGTCTATCTATAGATATCATACATTACATATAAAGTATATCACTGAAGTTACATATGCTTGACTGGTGAGAAGGAAACAATGGGAGCTATTAATAGAATGCAAGACAAAGTCAAAGACACTCTCCCAGAGGAAGTAACTTCAAAAAGATGAACCATATGAAGAGTAGATGATGAATGATCTGCACAGACATAATAAGTACAGTGAGTTAAATAGTGTCCCCCCCAAATTAATGTTTATCCAGAACCTTGAAATGTGACCTTATTCGAAAATACAGTCAATGCAATTAGTTTAGGATCTTTAGATGAAATAATCCTGGATTTAAGGGGGGCTCTAAACCCAATGGCTAGTATCATGAGAGGCGGAGAGAACATGAAATGCTCAGAGGAGAAAGTGATGTGAAAATGTAGACAGAGATTGGAGTCATGTATCTACATGCCAAAGAGTGCCAAAGATTGCTGACAACAACCAGAAGCTAGGAGAGGCATGGAACAGATTCTCCTTCAAAATTTCCAAAAAGAGCCAAACCTGCCCGACAACTTGATTTAAGACTTCTGGCATCTCAAACTCTGAGTGAATAAATTTCTGCCTGAAAGTGTCTGGTTTTATGGGATTTTTTTTTTTTTTGTAATCTTGCAATTAGTAATTGAATACCAAACATTGTGTGGAAAAAAAGAGGAAAAAACTGAGGTAAATAATATTATGTCCACAAATGGTCACCTCTCTTTATTAGGCCATTAATTTGAGGATTAAGTTGGTAGTCAGTAGTTGATTTGAGCTTTAGTGACACTTTTAGTACAACAAAGGCTTAAACTTACTCTATTTTTGAACTGCACCTCTGTTGGATTTCATATGAGTTTTGAACAACAAAGGCTTAAACTTACTCTATTTTTGAACTGCACCTATGTTGGATTTCATATGAGTTTTGCAGTGCTAGAGGATTTGTCTCGATTTTCCAGACTCTGCATGCCTATGCTACAGGAGTAGGGGAGGTCTCTGCATTCTTGAACCTTTCCTAGCAATAGACTACTGTTGCTTTTACTTATTGCAAGGCTCATGTTAGGAGCCAGGAGAATGGGAGACTGGAACGTCATAATTCCACTTCCCCAGCTTTAGTCTTAAGCAGAGTTTGTGCACCAAACCCTAGGACTTCGCCTTTCTCCATTTTTCTGCCCTTTCCCTAGTGGGTCTAGAGTTTTATCCCTGTTCTTCAAGGCAGCTGACCTCTGTCTTGAATCAGCAGGTGTTGCCACAAGCTATTTTTCTGCTCTTCTCCTACAGCAATAGAATTCTTCTTTATATCATTGAAGAGTCCTGGGTTTCTTGCACCTCTCCCAATGGCAGATGGTTTTTTCCTATTAACATTTCTGATTAGAGGAGGTAGATTTCTAATCCATTACCAATGGCAGCTGACCTTGGCTTGGGAGCACTGCCAACCTTGGCCTTGGACTTATGTAGGGTTTCCTTCCTATCTCACAGATAGAAGACATTTCTTATCAAAGCAGGACCAGATGTTAGACGCTGGAAGAATTTTTTCCCTTCCCCCAGATGCAGATATATTTTTTCTTTTCATACTAATCTCCAGCAGCAGCAGCTGAGCCCATCTTGTAAGAAAGCTGGTAGTCAAGCAGATGCTGACTCCCCTTGGGCGATGAGCTTCCAAGAATTCTTCCCTCAGGATAGCCCACTCTAGGCTTTTAAGAATTCTTTAAAATGTAAGTTTATTTCTTCTTACCTACTTTTATGGCTTTTCACTTTTCTGCCATGTTCTGCCAGTAATTAAACAGTTGTGTATCTCCTCTCTTTCCTCAGCAGGGCTTGTGAATCTTGGGAATTTGGTTCATCTGAATGCCTTACGTCCTCAACTCTGATCGTTAAGTTAAAATATATGAATTATTTTATACCACCTGTTTCTTTCTCATCGTTAGCATTGCAGCAATGTTCTCTTAACACTTTCTATATTCAAAGTGGAAGTAGAATTCCTAATTCAATTAATTTTTCCCATTATTGGAAAAAAAGAAGAATGTATTATTCTTCCTTTGGTTAGTTAATACATAAACTCTTTGGCTTATGCTGAGGAGTGATATGAACAAATAATGAAAAATTCTGAGCACTAGAATGGGCCTCAGGAAGCTGAGATGCAATACTCTGAGAGACTTGAGGGAACTGAAGCCACTGAAGAAACAGCAGATTCAAATTTCCTACCTCATACTCAGTGAATAAGAGCCTTGAGAGAAATGGTGGATAAAATCACTATCATTATTTGATTTCTTCTTTTGTTTATTTATCTCCTTTCCCTTTTTTCTATTTCTCTCTCTCCTTTTTTTCCCTCTCCTTTCCTTCTCCAATAGCTGAATTCAAGTAAATATATTGTGCTTTATATGTGACTCTTCCGTACTTTGCTTAATATCAGTCTTTTTAGACAGTGTTTCTATGCTATATTCTAGTTTCCCTCTCTTTCCAAAAAAACATCTGTACAAACTTATCTTCTTACTATCCTTTTTTCTTTGTTTTTATGTATGACTAGAATGTGTTTTCCTATTCAGATTTTAATCTCGAATTTTTAAAACCTCTAAATTTTCAGTAACTGAATTGCTACTGAACTTATTTGTACATCTGGCATTTTTAAAATAAAAAACCAAAACTTTAATTCAATAACTGAAATTAGATGATCAATAAAGATAAATTTTAAGTGTCAAGCATGCTATCACTGCTTATTTGATCATTTACAGTATGCTGAAGCCTGTATCATGTCATTGAGAACTATGCAAATATAGAACAAAACTTCTTTCTGTTATCGTTTTTAAATAAAGAGCACCACCTTGTGGGAATATATGCTTATATGAAATGAAACAAAGAAATAATTCATTTTAAAATACTTGTATTTTATACTATAATAAATTATTAGTGTAAAAAATGATACTTTTTCTTAAGGAAAATTAAAAGATAGAAAGGTAGAATTAGAAAATTTTTATTGTGCAATTATGTCAGTTTTTTTCATATTTTATGAAAAATAAAAATCTGCAAAATTGTAATTGCTAATGATTATTTTATATAAATATTTTTGGAACTTATTTTTAGTATAAAATAATAAGTAGCATTTTAAAGAACTATGAATTTAACCTAATCCCAAAAAAGCCTTATTTTAAAAATAAAGAAACCAAAATTGAGGGTATACTTAGTGTATACACCAACTTATGTAGAACAAATGCTGGGCTACGTATGTTCATAGAAACATCATTACTGTTTGCCTGACTAATTTACTTTTAATGTTTTTAATTTTTTTTTTATTAAATTCATTGGGATGACATTGGTTAATAAAATCACATAAGTTTCAAGTGTACAATTCACTAATATGTCATGTATGTATTGCATTGTGTGTTCACTACCCAGAGTCAAATGTCCTTCTGTCACCATGTATTTGACCTCATTTACCCTTGTCTACCTTCTTCCTTCCCCTTTCCCTCTGTAACCACTAAACTATCGTCCATGTCCATGAGTCTCTGCTTGTTTGTTATGTTCGTTTTGTTGCTTTTAGTTTTATGTCCCACAAATGAGTGAAATCATATGGTTCTCCACTTTTTCTATCTGACTTATTTTGCTTAGCATGATAATCTTGAGATCCATCCATGTTGTTGCAAATGGCAATATTTCATCTTTTCTTATGGCTAAGTAGTATTCCATTGTATATAGATACCATATCTTCTTTATCCAGTCATCTATCGAAGAGCACTTCGATGTTTCCATGTCTTGGCCACTGTGAATAATGCTGCTATGAATATCAGGGTGCATATATCTTTATGAATAAATGTTTTCAAATTTTTCGGATAGATACCCAGAAGAAGGATTGCTGGGTTGTATAGTAATTCTATATTTAACTTTTTTCAGGAAACTCCATACTGTTTTCCATTGTGGCTGTACCAATTTACATTCCCACCAGCAATGTATAAGGGTTCCTTTCTCCCCACAACCTCCCCAACACTTGTTATTACTTGTCTTGTTGCCTGACTAGTTTTTGATCAATTGTAAGACACTAGAATATAGTAAGGATTCATTGACCTGCACTGGGGAATAGATTACTTAACAAAAGTTAATTTTGTCATAATAAAACAGTGTGTAACATATAATATTGCTTAAAAATAATCACTTTTTAAAAATTTATGATGCATTACCCTTATTTTAACAGTGGATAATGAATGCACCTAATGTTTCATGAATTTAATTTGAAAAAAAAAAACATTTTTACTGATTAAAGTATTGCTGTTTCTTTTTAAAGTTCCAGATTTGACATTGTTTTATCCCAATTATCTTTCAAAAGTTGGACTAAAGTTTATTGATATTTTTCTTAAAATGGCTAGAAAGTCGTCCTCCTCTCAAACGTAAAAAGAATGTAAGTTTCATCATTTTGCGATAGTAAACACTGTACTTAAAATTTGGAACACCGAGTTACCTTACAACTTTTCAATAATAAGTCATATCACTTCTATATTGAAACTACAGAAGAATAAAAACTTCTGTTGTTTTTGTTTATGTAATTGTTTATTGTTTAAACATGTAAGCTTCTTAAGCCAGGTTTTTCCTACATTTTTCTATGTTTGAGGTGGGCGATTATTTCTACCAAGGTTAAGCAATCTAGTCTTGATTCTCCTAGTTTGTTGGAATCTTTATAAATCCTGATTCTGTACTTTGCTCCTTGTTTCCCTAAATTTGAATGATAAAAATATATCGTAAATGTACCTTTGAGTCTTCATGTACAATACCAAATTATAAAGAGTCAATTACAAAAAGAAATTGAATTTTGCTTCTGGTAACCTACACTTGATGATTCCCAGTCTAGTTATTCATTCTAAGAAATCATCGCACCATCATAATGTCCAGCCTGCATGTCCCTATCTTTTCTCCAAAAGCATTAGTGCAGATAATTGTACCCACCAGGATTATTGGGCTGTGCAATATTTATCTCTCTATTCTTATAACCAAATATAATTCAAACAAATCTTGTACTTGTACCTATTTACATTCACAATTTATTGCATCTAATAAAAGTATGACTCTGAAGAACTGGAAGTCACCAATTTAATTGAACTTTGCATGATTTTCAGAAATCATACAGTGTAATTCATGGAACCTTTAGGACAGGAGTCCATGAAAGTATTTTAATGGTTGAGGGATCTTTGATGTTTATCTTTCAGATTTTAGATAGATATACTTCCGATGGTATATTTATTGGAAACCTATCTTTCAGGGAGATGACATGTGCAAATAAATTATTTTGAATAAATTTCAAATCATAATCCCTTTGCATTTTGAACCAATCTGAATATCATGCTGACTGATAGTGTATTGTATTTTCATAATGGCATTTTAAATAATTTGGATATGTATGTTTCAAGAATGTATATATACATGTATATAAAGCCCTTAGTACTGTGTCTGGCACAAAGGAGGAGTTGAATATGTTTGCAGTTTTTATTAACATTTCATTATCATGTCCCCAGGAAAATCTTGTAGCAAAAAGAAGTATCAGAAGGCTATAAGTGTTGTACAGATATAAAAACTAAGGTCATGGAAATAAATTAACCTATATAAATTCTTATATAATTCTCTATAGAAATTATTCTATATAGTGCTTATTTATTTTTCTATCTTTTTTGGTTGTAGCTCTTTAACTCTTAGTTATTTAAGCAATTTTCATTTTAGTCTCATTATAAAAGAATTTGTGATAAAATTAACATATATATCAAAAAATATATGTATCAAAATCATCTCCAATATTTGAAATAGCAAGCCTAGCATAACTGCAATAATGTCTTATCAAAAAGGTAAAAGATGCCAATGAGTTTAGTCGATATGACATTATTATAATAAAATTATATAGAAATGTGAAAAATATTATGCAAGTATAAAAGTGGAGAAATAGTTAAGTAGGTCAATTTGACTAGACCAGAGTTTTCATAAGTGAACAGGCTACATTTTAATGCATAACAACACATCCTGACACAGTGTTTTAAAACAGTAACCATTTAGTTAACCTACTCTTCTATGGGGTGACGACTGGGGTGGGCTCTACAGGGCAGCTCTGCTGATGTGTGTTATGCTCAGTTGAGCTGGCTGAGCTTACTCATGTGACTGTAGTCAATTGTCAGGTCAAGGGAACTGGCTAATTTAAGATGGTTGAGGTGGGATGGTTCATCTTGTGTTACCTCTCATCTTACAGCTGGCTGGGCCAGGTGTGTTCAGTAGGCAGAAGTGACAGAGGTATTGAGAGAGAGCAGAAGTATCAGAAGTCTCTTGATAATTTGATTCAGAACTCATACAACTTGATTTCTGGAGCATTTTATAGTCCACAGTAAATCACAAGCTAGCCCAAATTCAAGGAGTGGATAACTTCACTCCACTTGTTAGTGGGGGGACCTGTAAAGAATTCTGGTCACTTTTGAATCTACCACAATCAGAATTGTAGCCATGGAAATGGAACTGGTATATACTGTGAGATAATGATCAATGGGACTTGGAATCAGAGAAATAAATGAAAAAGGGAGAAGAGTCAAGTTAAATTATTTGAACTAAGTGACTTAGTTAATGAAAAGCAACATGATTTATGTGGTTTAATATTTGCAGTAATGTTGACTTGGATTAAAAATGCATTCAATTTTACCACCAATCCCTTCCCTAAAAAGTGGCCTTAGGCATGTCATTTATTTTCTTTAAGTTTTCTTATAATTCTTCTTTTGCAACAATAGCTGGAAATGATAATAGCCATTAGGTAATTGGGATGATTAAATGTCATGCAAGAAAAGTACACAACTGTATGTTTAATACAGTAAAGGCTCAAAAAAGTTAATAATTTATTTTTTGTGGAATATATTTTTCTTAGTAGTATTATGAATATTATTCTGGTTATAACAAAAACATATTTCAGAAAGAAAATTAACTTGAAAGTAATTTTGGGCAAGATGGGATTGCATTGTCAATGGAAATATTTGTCGGGGCATTGAAAATTTTAAACTGGAGCTTTGGGTGGAAATCACAGATAGTGATGTCTGTGATGATAGTAGAAGCCATGAGAATGAAGGAAATCTAGAGCAAAAATCTGTGCAAGAAAAAGAGCGGACAGCCAAAACGAAATATTTATGAATTTAGAAGATTAGATTATGATTAATTTGGCATGTTTGATCAAGTATATAGGATAATATGGTACTTTTTTTTTGTTTGCTTCTCTGGCACTAAATTTTTGTTCCGTTTCCGATCATTACCGTCATCACTACCTATTAGAATCCTACTCTTCTGCAAAGACTTATTTCATACATCCCTACTTTCTGTGCTTAATGATCTCAGCCTGGAGTATAGTGAAGGTAAAAATAACAATTCAATAAATATTTTAATTGAATAAAAAGAAGATGCAAGATTTATAGTATAAATAAGATTCCAGGATTTTGTGATAATCCTTCAAATATTACCTACACATTAAATATAAACATATCTAACCATATATATATACATATAACTGTGTTCACATTAAAGAATCACCAATCATAGCTAAGCTTTTTCTAAATTCAAATATTAAGAAATAATTAATTGTTCTTCCTGATGATTGAGTGTAAAATTAGCACTCCCAGTAAAAATGGTAATAATTGCAATTGAGATAGGAAACTGTGGAATCTGGTTCCTTCAAAAGAGACTTTACATTCATTTTTTTTTTTTTAAATGACTCACCACAGGACAAAGCATAATCTAGATTATCAACAATTTTGGCCTCAATTGTATATTTGAGTATTATAAACTTAGAGTGAACTCTTTATGAAATATTACATTATTTTTTCAGTTCTATTCCATAGACATTTACTTAGCATATATTATGTGAAGGATGTTCTTGTTTATCAATTAAGAAAACATCTATAATCTTTGTGCAAAACACATATATTTTAACTTTTTTAGTTTAAATCCAAAACAGACAACAAACAAACACCTAACATTTCAGCATTGGTAGAACCTGTTGTGACTACATATTATATTTCATTGCTGACTTTAGAAAAATTAAAATTTTCAACTGAGTAGACATTCTTTGTAAGTGTGGTTAAGGGAAATGTGTGTGTGTTTGAGTCATGCTGGAGGTGGGAGGGTATGTGGGTGGTTGTGTTTTATTTTTCTAGGCTATAGGCGGTATTTTGATATGTTGGGTGTATTTTAAGGCTTGGGAGTGAATGTTCTATTGTGGTTTCTATTTTCTTTTTTCAGAGATGCACTGAATGTTGTTTTTGTTGCAGGTGGTATTTGAAAATTTGTTCCAGAGGAACATGTTTTAATAGAAAGAAAGTGGGGGGAAATTGATACCAGTCAAATAGACTCCTACACTACTCAGCTGGTAGTTGTTATTGCTTTTGTAGTTATATTTTGTTTCTTCATAAGACAGATACTGAGTGATGAACAGAATTGTTGGCTTTCATATTTGACACACTAAGGGCTTTGACAATTCCCTTAGTAACAAGTACTTCTTTCAAAGGAGAGAAGAAACAAGCAATAGGTAACTCGACAAGAAATATGGGAAAGAGGCTCCAAAATGTATTAAAGTGGGAAAGAAAATTTAGGACAAAAAGAAAAAAGAAAAAAACTGAGATTGCTGTCTCCATTTTACCATATTAAATATGAAGCTCTAAGAAATCCTTGTATAGAGACTTTAAATTTATAAAATGATTATTATCCCACAGTGACTTTATATGGATAAAAATCAATTAGAAAAACATAGTTCCAAAATTCATCCTTAGCTTTCTACTTTCTCTCTCCATAAAGTCATCCAAACTTGTGATTCCAAGTACAGCTATAAAATTTATCTATAATTTTAATGATAAATTTCTCTCATCATACAGATACTTCTATTATTTATTACTTATGTTTTCTCTGATTTCTAGATCCACTTTATAATTTAGATGTCATATAAGCACCTGAAGTACAAATTCAGAATGATCCTCATTTTTTTCTATGTATATTTTATTTTAGTAAATGATCTACCAAGTCAGGTGCTCCTGTTCAAAATTTGGATATCATTCTTAAATCTTTCTTTTCCATGAACTATTCTTTCATCACAACTTCCATCAATTTAATCTCCAGTTTCCATCAGTTCAATCTTTAAAATACAGCTCATACCTAAACATTTCCTTTATTTTCACTGTCACAACCCTTGTCCCAATCACTGCTGTCTCTCAATTGGATCTCTGCAACAGCCTTATCATTAGATTCCTGACACACAGCTTTGCCCCCTCAAATTATTCTCTGAATTTTATACTCAGTGGCCCTGTGATGTGTGAGTTAGAGCACAGGAGATGGTAGTTAAGTACTTAAAGTCTTGAAACTGAGCTTAGAAACTCGTGCTGTTACTGATGGTGACAAAATAAAGGTATAGCCATGACCATGGGTGTCAGAGATGAACTAAAGGAGGTGAGGAGACTGAAAAACTGAAAAAGCAAGTTATTGAATAAATTTCCTGTGATTTTTCAAGCTATTAAAAATTATGATAGGGACAGATAGAGAACCTGAACTTCTTCTTCCACCTGGAATTAATGAGGCAGCA
Organism: Pteropus alecto; assembly: GCF_000325575.1. Lineage (NCBI taxonomy): Eukaryota > Metazoa > Chordata > Mammalia > Chiroptera > Pteropodidae > Pteropus > Pteropus alecto. The sequence continues at coordinate 15,989,476 of NW_006443138.1, read as the reverse complement.
CCCCTCTACGACCACTGGAGTAGTCAATGGAGACCTGCTAAATCATAAGATTTAAATAAGATCCAGGATTCAAAACATAATACCTAATATGTCCATGTTTCAATAGGAAATTACTAGCATACCAAGAAGTAGGAAGAGCTCAAACTGAGAAATGACAATCAACAGACATCAATCTGGTGATAGCACAATTGCTGGGATTATTTGACAAGGGTTTTAAAGCGATCATCATAAAAATGCTTCATTAGGAACTGTAAACATGCTCGAAGCAAATAAAAAATAAAGTCTTAGCAAAAAAAAAAAAAAATGAGAATGTTAGCAAAGTAATAGAAAATATAATGGAGATTTTAGAACCAAAATGTACAATAACAAAAATAAAAACTCAATGGCTGGACTCAACATCAGAATGGAGAAGGCAGAGGAAAGAATCATTAAACTTGGAGACAAAAAAAAAATAGAGATTGCCTAATTTGAAAAACAGAGTAAATAAACAGAAAAATAAAAAAGAATATCACACATATGTGGAACTAAAACACAATCTCTATCACATGTCAATGGAGTTCAAGAAGGGAAGAAGAAAGAAGATCGTTTGTAAAAGTATTCTAAGAAATAAGGCCTGAAAAATTCCCATTTGGGGGCATATCCCGAATGGAATAAATTCAAACAAATTTCTACCCAGACATATCATAGTCAGATTTCCAAAATCGAAGACAAAGAAAAAATGTTAAAAAATAACCAGTGAGAAATGACACATTATCTATAGCAGAAAAATCAATTCGAATGACAGCAGAATTTTATCAAAAACTTTAGATTTCAGAAGAAAGTGGTAGAGTATTAAGTGCTAAAAGAAAAGAACTGTCAACATAGATTCTTATATCTAGTGAAATATCCTTTCAAAATGCAGGATATAAGACATTTTCAGTTGAGAGCAAATAAGAGAATTTGGCATCCAGAGACCTACTTTAAAAGACTGTCAAAAGAAAATTCTCTAAACAGAAAGGAAATAATAAAAAAAGGAAACTCGGAATATCAGGAAGGAAGAAAAACATGGAAAGTACAAAAATATAGACTTGACTTTTCTTCTTGAGTTTTCAAAATTATGTTTAATGATTGAAATAAAAGTTATTACACTGTCTAATGTGGTTCTCAAAACTAATTATGATAACAAGTAATTTCTATGAAAATTGTATTATACTGTGCAGCATGTTCTTTTGAAGAAAAAAAAATCTACTTTTCTTCACAAGGGGGCAATGCAAAAGCCTCTGGAGGAAGGAACTGGTTTTAACCATGGAGAACTAATGTATAAGACAGGAAAATGACTCAATTTCAGAAAGTTATTAACAGGCTTCCCAGCTCTGGGGAACATCAAAATTACAATTGGATTGGGCCACTTCATTTATTCACCTGAAGGCTAGAAATATTTCCTCTGCTCTAAAGAATACAAAACAAAAAGCTTAAACATTTTTCATTTCACAAAATATACTTAGAGAAATCATTCTGGTTTTATTGAAAATGGGATTAGACAGTTACATCAGGAACATTCAAAGAAAGAATAAAGACTTCTTGCCTTATCCACAATTTAAACCCTTAGCTATAAAATTCATATTGTAAGCTACAAAAAGATGCTAACCTTCAAACCAACAGTTTATATAGAACAGCCCATGAGGAAAAAAAGAAAAAAATCCAGCTATTGCAAAGGTTACAGACTTCTCTAGAAATAAAAAATCTCCAACTTTTATTTGCTTTCGTATTTGGTGTGGCAGGGCACAAAAAATGCCTTATTGAAAAAAGTCAAATGGTAGTATTTTACTTATATACCAACCATTTCTGAAATGAACACCCGCTTAACACATGGAATACCCTCGAGTAGATATTTTACTTCCAAGTTTCCCCAGAGTCCAACAGAGTTTTAAGTATCTGGTTGTCTTATTTTTGGCATATATTTTCCTGAGTTCTTGATAAAAATATAAACAACTTCTCTATTACCCTTCCCCCGCACAAAACAAAAATAAAATTACCTTCGATACCATTCTAATGAGGGATTATGTCTAATTTTATATTCTCCTTTCTCGTTTAATTGTTTCCATTTAGTCTCATTATCTTTTTATATTAAATTATGCAGTTTTTATCTGTATAAATGTGTGTTCCTTAGTTTATTAAGCTCTTTCCTTAGCTCATAAATTTCCTCTGGCCTGGAATGCCCTATTCCTGTATCTACCATATCCTCTCTACTGGCAAGCTCTTTTTCAGCTTTCAGGAACAAATTTAAAAGTCATCGCTTCTGGGAAATCTCTGCAGTTTTGTTTGTTTGTTTGTTTGTTTTTTGCTGTCCTAGGGAAAAAAAAGCAAAGAACCTTAATCATGATTAAAGTACTAGTTCTCTGAGTTCCCAGGTGATCTCTAGAATATCTTGTATTCCATTGAATGAGTTATTTACATATCTGTTTTCCACCGTCGTCAGAAAGTGAAAGGTGGGGACCATGAGAAATTTTCACTAAATCTTCTGCACCTAACCTAATACCTAGTAGAGGACTCCATTGTCTGATTTATTAAATATTTCCTAAGAAAAAATAAGCAATTTTTTTGTTTAATCATCCTAAGCCTTTCTGGAGGTTATTCTTTAATCTTTCACATTAAAAAAAGAGAGAGAGAGAGAAATCCCAGGTGCATTCAAAGTATGTGGAATTGGAAAGTGGTTTTTGTTTTTTTTTTTTCCTAGAGTTCTATTAAGGCAGAAGGGCATTATAATAAAAATAGCAACATTCTCAGATTTTGGAGTCAGACAAGCACCTCATTCATTGCTTACTAGATATGGGATCATGATCAAGTTTTCTACCCTCTGCAAGACTCAGTTTTTCTCATTAATATATTAACTACCTCAAAAGAGTTGTAATGAATATAAAATGTGATCAACCAAGTAAATAATATTTAAAGTTCTTCACATAGCATAAGTAATCATTACGCTTTGTAGTCAGACAAAAAAAGATTCCAGTTTTGTCTCCAGTGACACTGAAAATCAGAGTGCCAAGAACTTTGACAGAGACCAATCAGTTGTCCTGGGCCCATGTGGCTGAGACCAGAAAAGAAAAATGCAGCACTTTAGAGCAACCTTGGGCCACATAGGCCCTTAAGGCACAGAAAACAGTGGGGCCCCTCACACATATCCTAGTTTGCTCTTCTTTGCCTCACAGTCTAAAAGGGTCTGCATTTGCAGCTTGAAGATTCCCTTTCTTATCCCTGTGACAGGGAGTAAAGCTTACTATGTAATTCATATTATCAGTTAAAGAAAGCTAATGACAAAGCAAGGGAATGGGAAAGGCAAAGAGAGCAAGAATAAAATAGCAATTTAGTTTGATATAGTCCCATTCATTTATTTTTGCTTTTACTTCCCTTGTCAATAGATGACTGGATAAAGAAGTAGTACATATATACAATGGAATATTACTCAGCCATAATAAAAGATGAAATATTGCCATTTGTGTGTACATGGATAGATCTTGAGATTATTATGTTAAGCTAGATAAGTCAGAAAAGTTGAGAACCATATGATTTCACTCATGTGGGATATAAAACTGAAAGTAATAAAAAACATGACAATCAGAGACTCATGGACATAGACAGTGGATTAGTGGTTACCAGTGGGAAGGTAGCTAGGGGTCAAGGGGTCAACTATTTTGCGGTGGAAGGAAATTTAATTTTGGGTGACGAACAGACAATGCAATATACATATAATGTATTATTGAATTGTACACTTGAAACCTATTTCATTATATTAACCAATGTCACCCAATAATTTTAATTAAAAAAAGATTAAAGGACAAATTTTTAAAAAAAGAATGAAGTAGTTAAGAAATTTAGACCAATGTAGTGTTTTTCTTTCCATATAGCAATTGTATTTTTGTATTGCCTTGATCTCTTTGTTATTTTTTGTATTTTTAACAATTTTAGTGTAATGTACATTTAAACACTTCCAAATAGGAGATATTTGTGTTTGTATGTATGTTTATATATGTACATACATAGGCACACATACACGTGCTCACACACACACGTGTGTGTGTGTCTGTGGAATTATTACATGTTTTTCAAATGATGTAAAAGTGATCTTTAAGAGAAATTAGATAATCTCATCTGGTAGTGTAATAAAGTTAGAGTGCCAAATATTAGTAGAATGATTTTATGTGGTATTTGTCATTACTGTAATAAAAACAAAAAAAATAGATAACCTTAGTTCATGAATTAGTAGATTCCTTTCGTATTGAGAGCATTTTGTGGTGTACAAGTTATTTGAAATTACAAAATACAAACCACATTCTTACTCTGTATTTCCTGTTAATGAATGCTTTCAAGAGTTATATTTTGATAAAAAATTTACTTTAGCACTATATAAAAAAATATGTACAAAAGATGATTCTAAGAGTGCTAGTCATATATGTGAATAAGATGGTGCTATTTTAGTGAAAAACCATGTTCACCACACTGGTATATAGAATACATTATGTTAAGATGTGTATAAAACATATCTTTAAGATAAAAATATTTTAAAACACCTATTTGTACATTTTAATGGTATAAAACAGTGGAAACATATGGACTAAATGAACATAGTATGTGTCCCTAATAATGGACACAAATATTATTCACTCAGTACACTTTTGACTTGCCCATGATTTATCATTACTCATACTAATAACATGTACTTAGTAGTTATTTTGTGCCAGATAATATGCCAATCGCTAAAGCATTATGTCATGCCATTAAGTCATATTACTAAACTATGAGATAAATACTATGATGATTACAGTTTTGTACATGAAGAGGGTTGTTTGGAGATTTTATACAGAACAGGTCAGAGCCAGAACTGAAATTAGGTCTACTGGTAATGAAGGCTTTGCTCTATAACACAGTTCCATGCTGCTTAAATGTTTGGGAGCCATTGTAAAGCAATATTGAGATGAAAGTGTTTACAGAAGAATAAACACTGAATAGCAGACATTGTGGTAATTATGCTGTAACTTAGTTGAGGTGGTATCTTCCAAATTTAAGGTTCAACAATTCACAAGTTAAATCTCTTATATTTATCACTAGAAAAAATGTTGAAAAAGAATGAAAAACTTTATTTTGAATTTTGCCTTTTGCGTCTGTATTTCTACATAACAATTTTATAATTTCAGACATTGTCAATTGTTTTCTCATCACTTTAACACATCATCAGCACTTTGTGTTAGGAGAGGTAGAAGATTAGCCAAAGTAACTAGGCTCAGAAAGAATTGTTTTCACAAGGCCAGTCATTCATTCAATGATAATTTTATTGTAAATAGAGTCCACAATTTATCCTGACTCTTAAGTCAGCATGATTTTTCGCCAGATGACACTGACAAATTCAATTATATAAATTTTATATTCACTACAATAACTAGAAATGTGTGCTTTAAAGTAAATATTGCTAGTAGCATTGAAGTTAATTTCTAATCATATGAACTGGCTTAAAAAAATTCTGCAGCCTTTCCGTAGCAGTGTTTATATAAGAATATGATGGAGCCTAGCAGCATGATTTTTTTTTAAAGAAAGAAAGTGTTGTGCAAATATGTAGAAAATATTTTTCTATTTCATGATATGTCTGAAATAGCTATAGGTTGACTACAGTAGTAATTTCCTTTTATCTCTGGATAGTTAAATTAATACTCAGATTTTTAAGTTTTATGATTTTACTTTGTGCTATTGAAAGTAGCGATTTAGGAATGAATGAACATAATCGATTAGAAAGTCACTGGGCTCTTTAAATTCCGGTCAAAATGGAGAGGTCGGTAAACACTGTGCTTGTCTCCTCTCACGATCACATCGAAATTGCAACTAAACTACAGAAAAATCATCATTGAGAATCACCTGAAGTTTAGCTGAACGTAAGTCCTAAAACTCAGGATAAACAGAAGAAGCCATGTGGAGACTGGTAAGAGAGGTGGAGTGTGGAACAAGCTGGTTCCACCCCATATGTGGTGGTTAAAAATCAGGAAGAATATCTAGGTCTCCCCTGAGGAACAAGGGGTCCCAACCCCACAGCAAGCTCCCCAGCCTGGGGCTCCAGTGCCAGGAAGAGAAGTCTCCATAACTTCCAGTTGTGAAAACCAGCAGAGATTGTGGCTAAGTGGGAGGGAAAGCTGCAGGCCTTTCTCTTAAAGAGCCCCATGTAAGGTTATACTCGCTGATGGACTCACTTTCTCTGAGCTCCAGCTCTGGGGCAGCAGCACAAAAGGTGCCAGGGACATACAGAGAGAAACAGTTGTCTGGTTTCAAGGCGAGACTTGAAGCAGAAGCTTTCTCCCACACAGGAGTGCTGGCATAAGCCACTGTTCCTTTGTTGAACTATTCCCCTCCCCAGGGTACAGAGACAGGCGGTCACCATATCTGAGTCTCCATCAACCTGGCTAATACTGTTGGCCCTGTCTAGGAGATTTCCTGAGACCCCATCCCATCCAACTTTCAGGCTCACCCAAACTACTTCTAGTGGCCTCATACCTCTTGCAAATCAACCCCAAGCCCAGTACTAGTGGCAGCCTGCTTCAGTTCACAGCTTAGCCTTTCCCAGATACCTCCAAGTCCAGCACAGATGGCAACCATCTGCAAATCACTTTGTAGTTCATACTAAGTGGCCCTAGGCAGGGCACAGGCAGCAGCTGAACTTAGCTTGCAACAGAGCCCTTCCCAAGAAGCCCCAAAACTAACACACCTGGTGGCCACCTTTAGACCACACCAGAGCACCACCCAACCACCTGTACAAACGACACACACAAAAGGCAGACTGGGCAGGCACCAGAACTCTGCTAAAGCAAATCGTGCTCCATAGGGTTAGCTGCTGCACAACAGCTTCTCTACAGGTGTAGTCAGGTGTATTCTCACAACAAATCAGCCTGAGGGTCAATCCCTTCCATTGACATGCAAACAACAACCAAGGCTCAACTGCAACAAGAACGCACAAACAACCTACATGGAACACTCTTGGAGAACCCAGGTCAGGTGACCAGAGAGACTACGCCACTGAGCCCCCGTAGGACATCTACTAATAAGGCCACTCCACTAAGACTGGAAGACATAGCAGCTCTACCTAATACATAGAAGCAAACACAAAGAGACAGCCAAAATGGGGAGACAAAGAAACATGTCCCAAATGAAAGAACAGAACAAAGCTCCAGAATAAGAGCTAAGCAAAATGCAGACAAGCAATCTACCAGATGCAAAGTTCAAAACACTGGTTATAACCAGTGTTTTTATTCAATGATCTCAGCAAAAACTTCAATGAAGAGATAGGAAATATAAAAATGGAGATAGAAAACATAAAAAATAACCAGTCAGAAATGAAGAATACAATAACTGAAGTAAAGAATATATTAGAGGGAATGAATAGTAAATTAGATGAAAAAAATTGAATCAGTGATTTAGAAGATAAGGTAGCAGAAACCACCCAATCAGAACAGCAACAAGATAAAAGAATCCAAAAAAATGAGGATAGTTTAAGGGGCCTCTGGAACAACATGAAGAGTGCTAACATTCACATTGTAGTGACCCCAGAAAGAGAAGAGAGAAAGAAAAGAATTGAAAAAGCATTTGAAGAAATAATGATGGAAACTTTCCTAACCTAATGAAGGAAATAGACATACAAGCCTGGGAAGCTCAGAGTCCCAAACAAGATGAACCCAAAGAGGCCCACACTAAGGCACATCATAAATAAAATGCCAAAGGTTAAAGACAGAGAGAGAATCTTAAAATTAGCTAGAGAAAAACAGTTACCTATAAGGGAGCTTCTATAAGACTGTCAGCTGATTTCTCAACAGAAACTTTGCAGGTCAGAAGGGACTGGCACAAAAATTCAAAGTGATGAAAAGCAAGGACCTATGATGATGATTACTCTACCCAGCAAAACTATCATTTAGAATCAAAGGACAGATAAAGAGTTTCCCAGATAAGAAAAAACCAAAGGAGTTCATATCACCACCGAACCAGTTTACAAGAAATGTTAAAAGGGAATTCTTTAGGAAGTAGAAGGGGGAAAAAAAAGAGATTAAAAATGTGAATAATAAAATGAGAGTAACTACATATCTCTAAACAATTACTTTAAATGTGCATGGATTAATTCTTGTGGTTCAATCAAAAGACCTAGTGTGACTGAATGGATAAGAAAACTAGATCCTTACATATACCCTGCATACAAGAGAACCCACTTGAGATTGAAAGACATGCACAAACTGAAAGTAAAGAAATGGAAAAAGATATTTCATGAAAATGAAAACAAAAATATAAGCTGGGGTAGCAATACTTATACCAAACAAAATAGATTTTAAAACAAAGGCTATGGTAAGAGACAAAGAAGGACCCAGCAATTTCACTTCCAAATATTGATCTGAAGCACTTTGAAGGGACATGTGCATCCTTATGTTCATTGCAGCATTATTTACAGTAGCCAAGATGTGGAGGCTACCTGGGTGTCTATCAATAGATGAACAGATAAAGAAGAGGTGGTACATTATATACTGTGGATTATTCCTCAGCCAAGAATGAAATCTTGCCTATTGTACCGTGGGTGGACCTAGAGGGCATTGTGCTGAGTGGAGTAAGTCAGGCAGAGAAAGACAAATGTCATATGATTCACTTATGTGCAGAATCTAGAGAACAATATTAAGGAGCAAACAAAACAGAAACATGCTCATAGATACAGAGAGCATTTTGATGGTTGGTGGCCTGGGGGAGTGGGAGGATGGGTAAAGTAGTTGGAGCTTGAGAGATACAGATTGATATTACAAAAGAGATATGGGAATATAGAGTATAGCATAGGGAACATAGTTGTATTGTAATAACTATGTATGGTGTCAGATGGGTACTAGATTTATTGGGATGATTACTTCGTAAGTTTTATAAATGTCTACTCTGTTGTACACCTGAAACTGATATAATATTGTATGTCAACTGTAATTGAAAGATTAAAAATATTTTTAAAACGTCATCAGCACTAGCACATCATGCTGACAAAAGCAATTTGATGATGACATAGTCTAAGTAATAATACTAATAATAATAATAATAATAATAATAATAATATGACCACAGAAGACATTTGTTCTTTCCTTGGGTTTCCCAGCACCTGAAACTTTTCTATGCTTGGGGAATTCTTCACCACATAGTTCTTCCCCAACCCAGTTTTATTGAGATAAAATTGACATACAGCATTTTATAAGTTTAATATGCATATATTGTGAAATGATTACTACAATAAGTTTAGTTAACATCAACCATCTCTCATAGTTACAATTATTTTTCCTTGTAATGAGAACTTTTAAGATCTCTCTTTGCATCTTTTATAGATACAGTACGGTACTGTTTATTGTCACCATGCTATACATTACATACCCAGAAATTATCTATTTTATAACCAGAAGGTTTTACCCTTCGATCACCTTCACCCATTTTCCCCACTCTTCAACCTGTGCCTCTGGCAATCATCAATTTGTTCTCTGTATCTATGAGTTCATTTTTTTTAAGATTCTACATATGAGTGAGATCATACAGTATTTGTCTTTCTCTGTCAGTCTTATTTCACTTAGCATAATGCCCTCCAATTTCATCCATGCTGTCAAAATGGCAGTTTCCTTTTTATGGCTAAATAATCGTGTGTGTGTTGCAGGGGATGGGGGGGAGTGAGTGTATGCGTCACAATTTCTTTATCGATCTCTCAATAGACACAGTTTGTTTCCATTTCTTGGCTATTGTAAATCATGCTGCAATGACAATTTGTGGAGGTAGGGGGAGTAGATGTCTCTTTGAGATAGTGATTTAATTTCTATCAGATATATACCCAGAAGTGGAATTGCTGGATTTTGTGATATGTCTATAATTTAATTTTTTGAGGAAACTCCATACTGTTTTCTGTGGTGGCTGCATCAATTTAGATTCCCACCAACAATGCCCAAGCATTTCTTTTTCTCCAGGTCCTTGCCAACACTCATTATCTCTTGTCATTTTGATAATAGCCGTTCTAACAGGTGTGAGTTGATCCTTCCTTGGGGTTTTAATTTGCATTTTCCTGACGACTAGTGATGTGTAATACCTTTTCATGTATCAACAGGCCACTTTAATATCTTTGGGAAAATGCCACGACCTTTGTCTATTTAAAAATTGGATTATTTAGGTTTTTGTTGTTTGTTTGTTTATTTTTTATTACTGAGTTGTAACAGTTCCTTACATATTTTAGATATTAACCACTTACCAGATATGTGCTTGACAAATATTTTTTTCCCATTCCATGGGCTGGCTGTTTCTTTTTCTGTGCAGAAGCTTTTAGTTGATGTAGCCCCACTTGTTTATTTTTGCTTTTGCTGCTTGTCTCCCTATATATTTCAGGGGGAAGAAGAGCCTACATGCCCTAAAGAAGCCATGAAAATACTGGCTTTTTAGGCTCTGATGTGATTGGGAAGTAGCTGTATTCTCTGGACCTGGCAAGTCTGATGTACCCAACCAGGACTGGAATTGAGAACTAGTGGTCAAAGAAGTATCTACATTAGGGGATTATATTTGCTTCCCACTGCTACTATAATATTACCACAAATTTAGTAGGTTAAAAAAATACAAATTTATTATCTTACTTTTCTAGAAGTCAGAAGTCTGAAATTAGTCTTACTGAGCCAAAATCAAGGTGTCACCCAGGCTGTATTCCTTTCTAGAGGATCTAAGGAAGAGCCTGCTTCCTTGTCTTTTCCAGCTTCTGGAGTCCACTCGCATTCCTTGGCAGCTCACAGCCCCTTCCTCCTTCTCCAAGCTAGCAGTGTATCATGTTCAAATTGCTCCCTTACCCTTGTACTCTGCTTCCCTCTTTTAAGGACCTTTTTGATTACATTTGGGGCCACTGAATGATCCAGAATAATTTTTCCATCTCAAAATCCTTAAATTAATCACATCTGTAAAGCTCTTTTGGCCATGTAAAGCAACGTATTCACAGATTTCAAAGTTTAAGATGTGGACATCTTTGGGCAGCCGAAGATAGGATTATTCCTCCTATCACAAGAATCTTTTTTGGTAGCTCACCAAAAGCAGCAATATTTATTTCCTAGGAGCAGCTGTGACCGAGATCCTCTGGAGCCCAGTGGAAGCTATAAAATGGAATCTGTAAATTTAATAGCATTCAGTGTTGGTGATGTTATTTGTTGGATCCTAAATTGGAAGTTTAATATTTGGTGTGCTCCCGGATGCTACCAAGCCTCTGGTCTTTGCATTTTCCAGGCGTCTCAGTTTTTGTTTTTGTTTTTTGGGTTTTTTTTTGGTGGTTCTAAGTACCTTTTCCATAAATTCCTTTTTTGCTTAAGTTAATAGAACCCTAATTGTATGGAAATGAGGGGAGAACGTAAACTATATAGCGGGAATGGATGAGGTAGGTGATATTTGAGGATAGAAAATCCAGGAGAAAAAAAAAAACAATAAAGAACTTCCAAACCCCAAAACAAACAAACAAACAAAAAACAAAAGCAATTAAGAGAGTTTCCAGCTGTTAAAATGCTAATCTTTGATTTATCAAATAAATGTAGTGGAAGTTAATTAGTTATTTTTAATGTTGAAGACTTTTCATCTAAAAACATTTTATTTGACTCATATTTTAAGTAGCTATCTAGTTAAATCATACTATCAAAGCTCATCAAATGCAATATAAATTTTATTAAAGTAATTGATTCATTATAAAATCAATAAAAAGGTATGTATATATACATATACATATACATATATATATCCTCAGATCTATGTTACATAAACATTTACAAAACTTACATGATCTAATTTGTGTCCATTTCATATTGTGATGGTGACCACAGAGCTTGCTTTGCCTTTCTTCTTGGCATATATCCTTTTTGGAAGAGGTAGAAAGGTCAACTAATTTAGTTTACCCAGGGGAGTCATTTCTCTACGTGTGGACCTTTTCCTCCATTCTGTTGGCTCTGGGCCACTCCTTGCTATTCTTGCCCTGAAAACAACAGGACACTATAAACATCATGTGTCATTGTGTCCCTTTGCTCTAAAAAGGACTACATCTGAAGCTTGCAAATGTGACGAGGAGGCTGCAGCTTCAAAAATAGAGGACTTAACATATTTTGACTTGCATTCTAGAAATCAAGTAGAGAAAGGAAAAAACAGGAATAGAGCTGTTGATTGCTAGTTAGTTCTTGCTAATAGGACAAATCTAAAATGAGTAATAATCAAGATCATCTGGTTCAGATTTCTCATTTTACAAATGAGGAAACTGAGGCCTAGAAAACTTAAGTAGTTAGCTCAGGATAGTAAATGTTTAATGGCGTAATTGTACGATTGTATTTTTATTATTTCTTAAGCTGTCTTTGAAAATATAAGTGCTTAGTTTAGTATGTTAGGTAACCCAAAATAAATCATTATCTAATACTAACACTAGAATTTTTTAATACTAATCATATCTATTAGTATTATATCCTAAAATTTCTCTTTCTCCTGAAAATTATGTTAAACGTAGCTCTAGAATTTCATTTTATAAAATTAAACCATTATATTTATGGATCAGTGAATGTTCATCGTTTAAAACTAATAAATAACCATAGCAAACCTCCATTTACTTCTTATTTATTATATTTCTTTAATAATTATATTGCAACCAATATTGAATGTTCAGAAATCAAGATTTTGCTTAAAAGTCACATTGAAGAATATTTATGGAGATTACATCTTGAAATATTATAAAGTGAATTTTAAGATATTAATAAATCCTTAAAGCATTTACTAGATTGAAAAAAATAAAACATTTTCTTGTCATTAGTAGCATTATATGTGGCCACAAGAGGGCAATATATGAAAATAATTGAAATTCCAAGGAAAACTCAGCATTTAATATGTGAATGTTGTGTGGTATCTTTGATCTTGAATTGAGCATTATTGTCAAAATATATTAAAGAGATACACTTTAACTACATAGTCTAATTTTTTTCTAAACTGGAAAATTAACTAAGATAAATTAAGCTCTAAATTTTCCTTCACATTGTGATGTTGACAGCTATGCAATAGTTACATCCCATGTGTGACACCAAAATGAGATTACATCCTTGTAGTAATGATATTTTGGAAAAAAAAATTGTAAGGAACCATCGATACTATCCTAGGAGAGTGACAGTCTTTCAATTATCTAAATGACTCATTTTTAAAGATTGTCATGGATCTTAATGACCCTTGCCTAATCTCTGATAATGTCAATTATTTGTTTTCAAGTATATCACAAGGACTCAAGAGAAAAAGGATGCCTTATAGTTTAAGATCTCTTTTGATAGATAAAAGTAAATTGATTCTTAATTTTGTCTCTATCCCTATGACTCAATATGATGTAGCATAAAAATGATTACATTTAACAGATAAAAGAGAAAAAGTGTTTAGAGGATAAAGTTGGCATACCGGTTACTTCAAAAATCTCTGCTCACTTCAAACTCTCACCCCAGAAATTCCCCGAATAATGCATATTATCTAAAATACTTTTGTTCTTAGGGAAATAATGCAATAGAGTCATCCAACTGAATTTCTGGAAGCAGGTATCCTTTATGATAGCATCATCTTAATTCCTGCCAAGAATATAATGTTCAGTACACAATTCTAGTTCTATTAATTTCATTACTGTTTCCAGTACTCTGACCATTATACCAGATATACTGCAGGATGACTCAAACAGTTCAAGTGACAATTTCTATTTATATCTAACATTGTATCTATTGAGTTACATGCCTTAATTTTTTAATATTGTATCATTTTTAAATTTAATAATTTGTAAATATAATACTGATTAATCATATATAGAATTATATTTTCAGTGGTACCTCAGATCATATGATTAGTCTTAAATTTGAGATTTTATGAATTAAAAATAGGCTACATTATTAGAAAACATCTTTTGGATGTAAAAAGGAAAATGCTTAAAAATAGCTTCTTTTTCACCTCATGGAGAAAATTTCTTTCACATAGCTTTAAAGTCCTTTTTGACCTAGGATGAGTTCTCTCCTCTACCTTTCATGTTTCTGTAATTAGGTAGGATGTATAAACTACATTTATAAACTTGCTGTAAATGATAACAGCACGAGATGGTACTTACTTAGAAAAGGAGTAACAAAAACTAACTTTACATATTCTGCTCTGGAATTCTATCAACTATGTATGGCTTTATGGTTGGGTTTTAAAATAAAATCTAATAATGATTGCTATTGAGAATTATCTCCCTCTTTCTGTGACTTACGCATTTTTCTTTATAGCACAATAGCACATAAAATAATTATGGAGAGTAAAAATGGAAGAGAAGAGAAAAATCAGGAAATAGCAGTAATGCTTAGAAAAATGTCAGGGAATAACACAAATAATGTATAAAAGAAATTAACAAATATTAAACTACCTATCATGCTAGTTATTTTCAAATAAGATGTCCAAATACAATCTTCACAAGAACTCTCTCAGGTATATGTTATTACAACTAGTTTACAGCCTTAGAAACCATGACTTTAAAACTTAAGTACCTTGTCCAGGGACACGTAATAGCCAGTACACAAAATAGCAGAACCAGGATTCAACTCATACCATTTGATTCCAATGGAAATCACTAAACTACCAGAACAGTTGAGAACAAATTTCCTGGATATTCTCAATGCCTAATAGAAAGAAGCAGAGAGAGAAGGATGTAAAATGAGGAAAAATAGAGTAAAAGCAAGAAAGAGGGATATAATTTGCCAGGAGTGGACATGGAGAAATGTGTGTTCTGTATCTGAGAGGCACCAGAGCATAAGTGAGAAGTAGAAGCCACTTCTCTACATAGGTTCTCGCTCAACTGCATTCTATCCTTAACTTTTCTCTGCACATGTGCTGTCAGCTCTTGTGATCTGTGCATAAGCTGTGTCTCACCCAGTCACTAAATGTGGTAAGGCTTCTTCTCAGATGTTACAGATATGTTGGTCAACTTTAGCCGAATTTCTAAAGCTCATTCAGGCTCCTTTTAAGACTATTATTATTATTACCATTATTATTATTATTACTTTTTAAACTGAGAGATTTTTACTAAGCTCAGCCAAGGAACCAAGGAAGATCACATGTCATGACACCATTGTATTGATGATACCAGCCTTGGGTTTTAACAACACAACTTTCAGCTCTTTCGTATCACACTGGGTTTTTCTGCATTCCTGGGGTGCCATCCAAACGGAGTTCAGATTTCAGTAATGAACCGAGCACTATATCTGAAGTCAAGCACGATTTTCTTGGCAAATTTCTGGATGTAAATATAGGCTTTGAATTCCTCATTCACAGCTCTTTCCAAGTGCTTAGGAAATGTCTGTGCAAATTGGACATATTATAGAAAACCTTGACATATCAAAATTGAAATTGATAAGGTATAGGCCCCAACTATAATCCTAAAGTGTGTAAGTGCACAGTTTTAGCAACTAGGCATTTATTAAATTCTCTCTATAGATTATACACAATTCTCATAAGCTTAAGAGATACATTTTTGACATCCCAGAAGCTTCCTGCTCTTTATGTAGGGCATAACTATGTGTATTTATACAGTATATCCATACAGACATATATTACATATATAATATATAGTTTTTTCTTAGAAAAATAAAATCAGAGTTTTTTCAATTTTATTTTAGTAATAGTAGTGACATGTCCCATACTGTCATAAATTTTTATTGAAATGACCATATTTTTGAGCCTTGTTCCCCTATGGCTCAGGACAAACTTTGCAATACCGTGTTGACCATGAGGTAAATTCTAGTACTTCAGAGAGTAAAACTGATTAATTTATATGAGCAATGCTATAGCATCAATATTTCTATGCTTTAACAAACTGAGTTAATGTCATTCTACATGAAATTTACCTAATTATTTGCATTTTAACAGGCTATTATTCTGAAAAAATTTTTTCATAACATAATAAATTACAGGATCTCCTAAGCTTCTTCACTTTTGCAAATTGTTATCATGTTTAATATATGGAAAAATTTTCAAATGTATTGTGACCTACAATTTAAAATAGGTACTTCTATCAAAATTCTGAGAAAGACCAAAACCGGTAAAGGAGTATGTCATTGTCTTAATTCTGGTTGCTCTCTGTGGTAGATGATGAGAGGCTACTCTTATCATCCGTATCATGAGTAGATATTATATGTAAAATTGTGTCCTGGGACAAGTACTAAAGCAATGTACAGGTTATAAGATCAACTTTGCCCTGAACCTAATAGGTTAATAATTAAGGAATGGGGTATATAGAAATTAACAAGCATTCATCTACTCTATATTTTCTTAGATTTGCAAGTTGGTGTCAACTACTCTAAAAAGAATTTGTTTTGACTTTAAGTGCTTATAGCTGTGAAGATCCACTTTCCAACCCACCTATCTTTTCCATTGTACCTGTTCCTTCTTATTCACTTTTTCACATGAAATCTTTTCCCTTGGCAAGGGCAAGAAAGATTAATTGCAATAACTAATTATACAAAATAAAATGACAGATGATTTACTATAAAACTATATGTTCTAATAAAAGAAAATTGGTTTTTTGAAAATTGTTCTTTTGAGGTGTGTGTGTGTGTGTGTGTGTGTGTGTGTGTGTGTGTGTGTTTGTGTTTAATGCAACTATTTCGAATAGTGCCCAAATTGTAGCTGCCTTGTTTACAGGAGATAAAAGAGTAATTAGTAAAATTTGCCTTTTTTAACCCCAATATCACAGTCTTATCTTCATCACATCTTAGGTGGAAAGTGATGTGGTTAACACTTCTCCATTCAAAATAGACTCCAAACTCAAAAACATGATATCGTTAGCTAACACATAATAATTTCCATTAAATTTTTTTTCTGGTGTTCTAATTTATATAACTTGGAATCTAACTGCTTAAGTATCTTTAAGTTCTTTTAACTAATGTATCACTATATCACATGCTGTATATCCTAATATCTATCATTTCTCATAACAAGGCAAAAATTATGAATGTTTATAATTAACCATTCAATAAATATTGTTTTACTTCTTTTAGGCATAGAAGAGATATTCATAGGTAAGGGTCTTTACTGTTATGAAGCTTACAGTCTCAATTTATAGATGAAGAAACAAAAATATAGATTTGTCTGCCATATTTTATGCTTTAAATATCAGTATGTTAGTGCTAGAAGTTAATAATCCATTATTCATGCTCTTTAAGAGAACTGATAGTTAATTGACAGTGATTATACAAATAATTCTAATGTAAGAAATGCAGTTATAACCTTTCTAATGAAACTATAAATAGAATGATCTGGGAGTATATGGCTGGAGATTTGAGCACAAGGATGTCATTATTCTATGAACATTTATATTTTTATAAATGTTAACTACAACACAGTAATCACACAAGGATTGATTGTAACTAAAATAAATTCAGTTATTTAGAAAACAATATTTTCCTTTTCTCTCTCCTATCTTACACATCTGTACATGTGTGCTCACAAAATATTTTAAGAATTCAAAGTTAAATATTTATTTTTCTTCTGGGTCACCTGCAAACTGTATTTTAACTACCAGGTGGTTCTTTTTGCTTGTATACTTTTTGTTTTGTTTTATTTTAACTTTCTTTGACACACTTTTAATCTAATTGGAAAAACCTAATGCCACCTAACCATATTTTAAGGTTTTCCTCCTTCCCTAATCACTCCTGGTGATTATTGGCTTAGGTAAAATTGCAAAAATCAGTTCTTTAACTCTCATAGTTTGTTTTGATTACCAAATATTGTTATGTTTCTATTTTCACCAAAAACGGTGTATTACCTAAAATTTGGGAGTAACTAATATTTGCTACTTTGTCTTGTGTATGTTAATTGGTATTCATTGATTCAACAAATATTCATTGAGTGGCTATTATATGTGAGGCACTATTCTAAGCACTGAAGTTATAGCAGAGAGCAAAACAGAATCCCTTGCCATTACAGAATTTACATAATTCTAGTAGGATGGGAAAATGAGTTAGTTTCATTTCATGTCAGGTCTTG
>NW_006443138.1:15941203-15971244 GCF_000325575.1 Pteropus alecto | reverse complement strand
TCTTTCTCTCTTTCTCTCTTTCTCTCTTTCTCTCTTTCTGTCTCTCTGTCTCTCTGTCTCTCTCTCTGTCTCTCTCTCTCTCTGTCTCTCTCTCTCTCTCTCTTTTTCTTTCTTTTTCTTTCTTCCTTTCCATCAGATTTGGAGTTCCAGAGATGTATCTAGATCATCAGAAAATTTGTTTTTCTTTTGAGTGTCTGGCTTTAGGAACTCTACCCACATACCTGTAGGCTACATATGTGGATATACTGCATATGTAGTCAGAAAACAGGTTGTAGTAGGAGTCTTATATGGTAAATGTAAGTCACTCTGACATCTTTAGCAGATCATTTAACTGTTCACATTTGTAAACTAGTGATGCATCTCTCAGCCTTAGATAGAAGTAATAATGTCTCACTTCTATGTAATAGATGGATGAAGTTAGTGATATATTATTTTAGATCATTATAATTTCTTAAGATAACTTCGTTTTAATGAACATTTGTAAATACCAGTTTGTATTTCTCATGATACTTATCTGCTCTTTTAAATTAGTTCCATACATTTTGAGCATCTCTATTTTCACTGTTTTGAATACATCCTGAAAGTCTCACATCTCTAAATAAGCTACAATATTCCTCTTGAGGGACCTCACAAGATTGCTTTCCTATTCACACTTCCACTTACGGCTGGCTGAAAGTCTAATCTCCCATTTGATTAAAATAGATTGATATTGGATGCAATTGTAGGTTCATTATTATGCCTGCTCATCATGGGAACTTCTTTCTTTCCCAAGGTAATTGTGGAAGAGTATATTCACTATCTTGTTTTTCTTTTGTTTGTTTTTTTTTTTAAACTTTTAAATGCATCTTTTTACCCCCTTACCTTAGAGATAATGTATTTCTGAAATAGATAAACCTTCCTATATACATGTATTGTTATTCACATCAATTTGTCTTCTACACTATAAATGTTCTCTCTTTCTTTAAATATAAGTTATTTAACATTATTGCTAGATGGCCGCATTTATCACTGATAGGTCATCTGTACTTTTGGAGGTTTTGCAACTGAGATGTCATGATCTGGTGGGGGAGGGAAACAAAACATTGACATCCTGGGCACATTCTATCCTATCAGGTTCGTTTTTTCCAGACCCTCCCTGACTGTTTCAAATGGCAGTTAATTTAATCTCTACACTGCTTTCTTTTTAAGTTTCTGCCAGGGTTCTTTAAGTGTTTGGTAGAGCTCTAGGACTGTGTCAGGATGCCTCAAGGATAGCTCTAGTAGGGACTCTTGAATAGGCAGGTGTCTGACGCTGTTACTTCTGCCTCAGACAAAGAAATATCACTCTATATGTCTTATATCTTGTACTCCCACATATAATTTTATTTAAAATGTATTCTTCTGTTTACAAAAAAACAAACCATTGAATTAATCAACATTTTACTTGAAGAATCTATGTTGTTCCCTTTAGCACTGACATCTGTAACTCTCAGATTATTTTGGGTATTGGTTTTGAGCCCTGTATCAAATTGTAAGCACTTGTTATTTATCATTATGTTCCCATCCTGATCCTCCATTAAAGTCAGAATAGGAAAATAATCATGTGGTAATTTGTCACTTCATTGGTTACCACAGTGGATTTTGGTGATCATTGGCAGGAAAATGCCACCTTCTTTTTCAGTCCACCTGGCTTGTTGTCTAAGTTATTAGCTTGGAAAAAGAGGCCACCCTCTCCAGATGGCTCTTGCTTCAGTTATGAGTTCAAGGTGGGTCGCTTCACTGTTGAAACACTCAATCCTAGTGTCAGGCTTACTGGCCTCTCTTTTTAGCTTCTTTTGCTTATTCTTCCACGTGTCACTGGACTCTTTAATATAGGATTGCTGGAGGGTTCAGTCATTGGACCTCTCCTCATCTCTCCCTATATTTACTCCTTTAGGTCTGTACACTGAAGACTCCCAAACATAATTCTTGTCAGAACTCTACACTGAAATCCAAGGTCATATGTCCAACTACCTACTTGACATCTCCGTATACATATGTATACGTAATACATATGTATACGTAATACATCTCCGTATACATATGTATATGTAATACATATCTAAAACTCACCATGTTGAAAACTGAGCTCTGGTTTGTCCTTCCAAACCTGATTCAACCATAGTCTTCCCCATCACAGTTTATAGCAGCTCCATCCTTCACTGGTATAGATGAAATTCTTAGAGTTATGCTTGTTTCCTATTTCCCTTAAGCCCAAATTTACCTTCAAAATATAGAGTCCAGCTATATCTCATCACCTTTAGCACTACCACCTTGGTATGAGCCACCATTAGCTTTCCCTGACATAGCCTCCTGGCTAGCTTGCTTGTCTTCCCCTCTAATCGCCCCCTCCCCATGCTGTATTCTCAATCTAGAAGCCAATCTCAATCTAGAATGATCTTTTTAAAATGTTAGTTAAACATTTAATCATGTCACTCTTCCCCTCAAAGTCTTCCAAAGCCTCTCCTACCCTGCTTTCCCGTCTTTCTCAGACTAAAAGTCAATGCATAGTTAATTCCCTATAGCTTCCACTTAATCTGGCTTCTTATTCTCTCTTGGATTTTATCATCTATTATTCCTTTATTCATATTCCCAGCTTAGATACACCACCCTCCTCGGTCTTCAGTCATACTCGAAGCATGCTATCACCTTAGCACCTTTGTATTTCTCCTTCACTTTGGCTGGTACTCTCTTACTTTGTTATTATGGCTTACTTCCTCACCTCAAGTCTATTTCTTTTCAAATGTTACTTTCTTATTGAGACCTTCTCTAACTACCTTAAATTTTTCTAGTTCCCTACTTCTCCCTACTTTTCTTTTTCCCCTTCATAGCACTTATAACATTCCAAAATGCTGTATAAATTCTTTATTTATTCCACTGGAAGATAAGTTCCATAAGAAAAGTTATGTCTTTGTTTCTGTTTTGTTCACAGTAGAATCTTTAGCAGTTCAATCAGCTTTATGAGCTCAAAACATATTTGTTAAATGAATAAATGACCCTTCCTTAAATTCTTTCCTTTAAGATTTAAATAATATATCTACTTTGCTATGGGTATCTCAGTGCCTTTAAAATTTCTGAAGATGTCAAGAGGGATTTTAAATTTGCCTGCCATTTCCCTGAAACCTCTTACTTCTAATTCATGCTGCAGGGTCAATTCCAATGACCTTAAATACTCCCAGCCCCACTTCTACCAGATTCCATTCCCTGCCTGAACTTCTTTAATTCATTCAGGGACATCTCCAGCACCTTCCTTTCCAAGTGTCATTAATGCATATTTTCATGGATGATTTTAAGATAACAAAGGATATTGCATCATTAAACAGAAAAGTTTAAATTAATAGTAGACATAACAATTCTTAAAGTTTATTGGTCATTCCATGCCTCAGATTATGTCTTTATCATTGTCTCTCATCTGAAGCTTTAGATATTTGTTTATACCTTTAGAGTTCTAGGTTTTAGTTGTAGCCTAATTATCGAAGTACAAAAGTTGGTAAATGAACACTTATAGATTATGAAAACTATTCAGGTCATTTTGATAATTTCTATATCTAGTTTGAATCCAGAGGACAAAATCGAACTATATGAACCTTTGGCACACATTTTATTCTCTTGCAAATTTTACAGCAATTGCAAATACCAAGGGGATAATAGGCTTAATATGGGATTTGTTAGGAGCTTTCATGAATAAACCTTTTTCTTTGAAATATACATTCTAGATTTAGTCGTATGATATTACTTCAGATATGTTCTGTTTTATCATCTTTCAATACAAACGTCTTTATTTTTCCATTTATCTAATCAATTTATCTTTATTAGTAAGCAGGTTTTTTTTTTTTTTTAATGGTTAGCTTTATTTTGTTAGTGGCCATAAGGGAAATTATATTTTGCATTGTAAATATTAAACTTCAACAGCTAGGAAACTAAAACATGGAGTTTACAATGTGTTTACCTTTTATCACTCTGAGAAAAACTCTAAAGTTGCCATAAAAACATTTTAAAATTTGAGTTGCAGAAATAATGAAGATCTTACTCAAATTTCTTGTTATGGAAAAATGTATTTTTTTCCTATTCCCCAAAAGGAATCTTGCAGTAAATTCGTATCAGGTCAGGATATTCACTAGTCCCATTCACTTTTCAAAGAGTATATGTATATTTTAAATCACGCCATATCCAGATATAAATTTAGAGGGTGAGAAAAAAACTAATGATTACATCCTGTGGCATTTGAGTGGACTGCTATTGTTGACTTCTGTGACCACTTGAGACTAGAAAGCTAAGTATCTAGCATGCATAATTAACTATGTTTCACATATTCATTTTACTAATATATATACATTTCTTCAAAGAAGAAAATGAAATTCAATGAAGAAAATGAAAATAAAGCTGATTATGGAAATAGAAAGTTGCAGTGTGGGAGTAGGGGCATACATTTTATACTCTTGCAAATTTTAGAGCAATTGCAAATACCAAGGGGACAATAGACTTAATATGGGATTCGAACTCAAAACTCACTAATCCTTTCTCCCCTTGCACTAATTCCTGTCCCCTTCCCCTGCTCCACTTCTTTCTATTGTACTTATCCCCTTCTAACATACAATGTAATTTATTCATTATGATGTTGGTGGTTTCTCCACTTCTTCCCACTACAGTGAAGCTCTACAAGGAAGGGTATTTGTCTACTGTGTTCACCAATGTATCCCAAATGCTTAGAGTAGAATCTGGCTCATAGCTGGTGCTTGATAGATCTTCACTGTATTAATTGACATTACATTCTGGGAACTGCAAGGAGATTGTGTGGCCAGCAGACAGTGTGTAGGGGCATAGTGACATGAAGTGAGGACAGAGAGTGCCAGAATCAAATATTATATAGCTTTATAGGCTATGGAAAGGACTTCGGATTTTTTTCTGAAGTATGATGGATAGCTATTGGAGAGTTGAAAGTAAGAGAATGAAATTGTCTGATTCACATATTTATTCATCTTATAGGCTGCAGTGGGGAGGACACAATCTACCTTCTCCAGGAGCTCCCAGTAGAATGGACAAGCACAGCAAATTGCTGATAACTCACCTATTATAGACCTTAATACAGGTCTTAGTACAGGCTACAATGAAGTACAGACTAGTTGTATGGGAATAAAAAGGTTCTGTATTAGTGGGACTTCATAGAAGAGGGGGCACTGGAGCTAGATCTTGAGTATGAGTAAAAAGAGAATTCTGGGCAACAGAAAGGGATAATGCAACACAATCCATTGGTGAAAAGAAAAAGAAATTTAGAAACTAAGTTTGATTCTGAGTGACCGAGAGGGTGACAATGACAGTACATGCTTTACTTACATTATCTGACTTAAATTTCACAACACCCCAAGAGTTAAAACCTATTTTAATCCCCACTTCTCAGAAAAGAAAACTGAGGCTTAGGGAAGCTAAGTCAAAGCTTTGTTCATCAAGAAAGTAGAAGCACGGGATTTGAACTTGGATCTCTTTGATACTAGAGACCATGTACTAGGTTGATGATTTAATAATCAATCAGAATTCAAAGAAATATTCAAATTCTTGCATCTAATCAGCTGAATCAAATTAATATTTATTGTTCATGACTGGTGCTGCCAGTGTATATAATGCTAACAGATTATAATCAGGTTACTGATTATGTGCCCTTTTGGTATTAAAACAAAACATTTATAATAAGAATTTCTTCTTTTGTTATAAAATGTTAATATTTATGTTCCTTTCATTTATTTATGTGTGGTGAATGTCAAATATAAGGCAGAAGACTGAAGAAACTAGTGTATGCCCATAATTTATCACGACATAAGAAACTTGTGATACTGTATCTGCATGGCCTCCTAATCAATAAGCTACAAAACTGTATGACTTGACCACTGTTGTTTAGGTGTCTTCATTTACAGCTAAGAGGTTGTGACTCAGGACATTTTTAATAATTCACTGTCAATATGTTCAAAATGAAATTTTGCCAAGGTCATTCCCTAAATGGTGTTTAAACTTTTCATTCCTTATTTAGTTATTGGACTGAAAAATATACTAATAACACAAAACACATAAAAAATGGAATTTAATGGAGAAAAGGTAAAAAGATAGACTTCTCAAAGTATAAATATTAGCCAGTGATTTTTGAGGATAAGGGTACACAAGATTAGTGTTTCTCAATTTTGTTCACATTATGGCACAAAGAGAAAATTATGACATTTCTACATCACATTAATGCAGACAGAGGAGGATGCTCGAGCCTAAAATTGAGTACCTCGGGAGCTCTTGAAGTCTCAGGATTGAATGAGTCACTCTGAAGCTGAGAGACTGGTATTTCAGCACACCTATAACCTATTTGCAACACGCTGGCTAAGAAGGAAGCTCTGCCCTAGTTAGCTCGGAATGATTCATGGTATGACCAAGAACAGCAGGACATTTTAATCTCTCATGTTCAGTTTGACTATAAAATAAAAGAATTGCACCACACCAGTGATCCCATAATCCTGTTTGCACATTGAAAAAACACCTGAGAGATTTAGAAAAAAACCAATTTGGCATCCTTAAACTAATTAAACCAAAATCATTATAAGTGAGACCTAAACATTGGATTTTTTTAAAGCACCCTTGAGGATTCTAATGCTCAGAAGGTTCTATTGTGCCAGATAATCTCTAGGGTCTTCTATATCTCTAATCATCTGGGATTTCAAATAATATTAGGAGATATTCTATTGCAATCTAAGTTTGGAGAATAAATATATTAATGATTTAAAGGGACATCCAAGGAAAACCCATAAAAGAGACTGTCCCAGAAAAGAGTTTGCAAGCCACGGCTAATGACGCGTAAGAAGATCCCCAATGTAGACTTAAAATTGCCAGGAAGCATCTCTTTCTCCTTGTTACAAAATTGAAATGGAAGTATCCATCTCAGACTTTGAGTGACAGGAAAAAGATAGGGATGGGGCAAATACATGTAAGTTTATAATAAAAAGGATTGCAGTTTAAAACTGAATTGTTACTCTGTGGAAAGTGAGTGAGCAAGCAGTCGAGAGAGGCCATAAGCAGACTGGAGAGAAGTTTATTAAGCTGCTGTGAAATGAACGTGGGAGACGATGAGTGGCCAGACAGAACAGAGGGCACTGTTGGGTTGAGGATGGTGAGCTGGTCAGTAAGTTTGTTGTTTTATGTGCTCCAGTGGCACATGACAATTCAGGTTGTAGCAGAGAAGCTGGGCAATTGGATCCAATTTTTTATTGAATGAGTCAAAGTATTTCAAGAAAGTAGGCTGAGAGCATAGGCAAGAGAATGGAAGAACTAACAGACCATGGATTCTTGGTTAGGTATGGAGAGAATGGAAATAAGAATTGGCTGACTGAGGAAAAAAAACTTGGTCAAATGATATTTATTTTCATACTATCCAAGAAAAAATATAGTGGAAATAAGAGAATACATTCCCCTCCACCCCATGTGGTAGGACTCGCATTAGAATAACACTTCTGGCCTCACTTGTACTCCCCTAGGAAGAAATGGCTTCCTTGATAAGCAAGTTTGGAAGAATGAACTGGGTATGCATGGCTCATTTCTTTTCTCTCTCGTTAACCTATGGAACTGTCTCCAAAGAACATGCATTCTAAACTGCTGCCATGCAGTAAAACTTTGTAGTTTTTTACAACCCATGTGTCCATAGCCAAAGATTTTAATTTAAGGAGGTAAAGTCAGCTGATTTGCTTGCATGTCTAAGCTATGTTCTTTAATATAGGTATATTTTAATATGCTCCTTTCATACATAACTGTTTCATACCATTCCTTCACTTCTGAAACATTCAAAACGTCTGCCCCCAACCTGATTCTCAGCTGAAGTCCTTGCTTCCTAAGTTCCTGAGAATTTGTACAAACTCCCACCACTACAATTACCAGCATGGAAACCCATTTCATCCTACATCATGTTTTTCACCTTCTCCTAGAGCCTTTTCCTCAGCACAAGCTGTCCTTATTTCTCTCTCTTTTCCTTGCCAACCATTGTCCCATTTCTTTGGTTCTCTTTGCAGCAACGTGCTTTAAGAGTGTTGTATAGTACACTATTTCCAATATAGCTCCTGCCATTTCTCTATAAACTTTCTTCAATCAGGTTTTTCTCCCAAACTTCCACTGAAGCCAACCTTTATTTTGCTAAATCCAGTGGCCAGTTCTCAGTTCTTATCTTTGATCTCTCAGCAGTGTTTGACACAGATGATCACTCTCATCTACTTAATTCATGTTAATCACTGAACTTTCAGAACACATCTCTCTATTGGTCTTTCCTGTACTTCACTGATTGTTCCCATTCATTCTCTTTTGCTGGTCTCCCAAGACTCTTAATGCTAGAGTGCGCTAGGACCTGAACTTGGGTCTCTTCTCTTGTCTTCTCAATTTGCATTCACTTCCTGGTGACATCATTCTAGTTTATTTATTTATTTATTTGGTTTTCAGTCTGTATGATAATGAGGTCTCCAGATTTGTATATCCAACTGCCAACGTGACATTTTTATTTAGGTGACCAATAGAAACTTCAAACTCAATATGTGCAAAACTGAGCAACTGAATTTTTCTCTAACCTGCTTCTCTCACAGCCTTCTTCATTTTATTTGGTGGCAACTTCATCATTCCGCTACTTTGGACAAAAAGTTGAGCAACTGCTCAAACTGAAGACCTTCCAGTTGTTCTGTATATTCCTCTGTCTTTCACAGCCCATATCTGATACATCGAAAAAATCTGAATATGTCTGTAAAATAAAAAGTACATGTTTTATAATGTAACTTAGTAATCAGAAAGACCTATTTCAAATGGTGTGACTTTTCCACTTTGTTTTCTTAGACTAGTTTTAATTTTTTGAAGACTCAGTTTTCTTATATATAACTGAGGAATGCCTTCTTTAGAGAGCTTTGTAAAAGGCAGCGTTATTGCTGCCATATAATATCATTCAATAAATGGTAACTATTGAGCCGTTGTTCTTGCTCTTAATAAAAAATAAAACAGAATAGTGATTGTCTTTGTCTTCTAAAGAACATTCTTTGAAAAAATAAAACTAAGAAGAAAATAATGTGCTTGCTACCATAGCAACTGTGGCAGTAGAGATTTTGAAAAGTAAGAAATAAGTCTAAAGATTCCTTTAGTCTTGTCCACAATTTTGCCTAATATTACCCGTGTTTCTATAATCTTGCAATCTTTCTAATCTTAAATATAAGACTATGAATGGAGTGTCCATCCATATAAATTAATGGTTTTTTAAGTTGTTCTATTATTTCAAGCTAGCTCTGGTAATTTTGTCCTAAAAGCCCTCCTATAGAATTGGTTACCATCGTGATTCTTTTCCTCTCATTTTATCAGTTAAATCTATTCTTCTGGAGCAATATAAACAAAGTGTTCAGAATAAAATGAACTAGATGAAAAGCATTAGAACATTTCCTTTGTTTGTGTGGAACATACCTTTTTTTCCCTTTCATGTGATGTTTCTCCTGATGCTCTTGTGAATGTGTGCATGAAGACAAGGTTATCTCTGTGTGCATGTGTGTGAGTCGAATGCATGGAAGTCTGCAATCTACTTCTCAGTTTATTTTCTAAATTGCTTAGGAAGCATTATTTAATAAAAACAATATGTTTGGTAGTTAAAAATCTGGATTTGTTCATTTTTTATGTATTCATCAAAAACTTGCCTATTATGTACCAAGCAGTGCACCCAGCCCAAAGTTTAAATGCTAAATATACCACATGTTAACCGTAAGGATCTAAGAATAAGAATAAGCATTTTCAAATTCTCAGGACTAGTCAGCAAGTCAATGAAATAATTAATATTAGCAAACCATGAAAAGAGAGAAGCAGAACAGCCAGAGGAAGATGTTTCAAGCATTCTCAAATACTTATTTACTGGATGTCTACTCTATGCCATGAGTTGTGCCAGTCTTTGTTAGTGGTAGACAAGAAGTTCCATATAAGGATAACTTTTGCACACTAAGGAAGCATATTTTATCTCAAACTTTAGCTAGAAATTATGCTTCCTGATTAAAAAAATAAAATCCAAATTCTGTATGAGTACTGAGAATGTGCATCCCAATACAATAATGCTGGTTCAAAGTATCAGAGAACATATATGGAAACTTAACAGTAAATAAATTAGAAAATAACAGACTTATCTAGAGTGGAAATATGTTATTCACCAATGGCTAGGAATTTTACCAATTTCTGAGGAAAAGTGAAACTTAACATCAAATCCATATTATACAATAGAGCATGCAGGGGATATCCAAGTTTAAGTTCAACATATAATACCCTATATATAGTTCTCATGCCATAGAATGGACCCAATCTTTCTCAACTGTTTTTATTTTATAAATGTCAGAGCTCAGCAATCTTTGCATGTATTATTATAAAAATGTGAACGATGTGAGCATCTAGTTTTCAGAGTTGTAGATGAGGAAATAGCATCCTGTCTCATAGAACTTTAATTTCTGTAAACCCAGGCCTGATGGCATATATTTCAGAATATGAGAAAGCCTTAAAGGAATATACTCAAAGTATAGAGTAGTAAAATTATTGAGTTACAATAAATTAATTTTTTTGTTAAAGGACTAAAACAGAACAAAACTTAATCCTGAATTTCATACAATTTAATATTAGCAATTTACATAAAAGTTGTCATGGGCTAGCATAATACATGTAAACTTTTGTGGAAAATGTGCTTTAAGCAAAGAGAAACTAAAGTAAATAAGAAGAAGGAATATGAAAATAAGATACCATTTTGAAATTTTCTAATTTCAGTTCTGAAGACAGTATATATGTACATATGTATGTGTATGTTTATATGTATAAACTTGTGTAAACACATGCATACAAGTACATATGTACATACGTTTACATGCATGCCTAAATCTACACACATATAGATTATGTAAAAAGAATATAACACATTATTATCAAGATGTGGATTGAAGCCAAATTTAAAAAAATTTTCTTGTTATTAATGGAAGCTTGTAAATTTTAATTTCAATATGCTTATTATTTTTTTGTCTACATGGGTATAAATCTTAAGGGATCCCAAGGGATTCTAAATATTGTTCTGATTTATTTGGGACATCCTCAATGAATGATTTGTTAGCTAAAGTAATCACCTGAAAGTGGAAGAAAGTCTCTAAGGCATTAAAAGTTTTTTTGTTCTTTTGTTTGTGTTTTTGAATCCTTTGATAGAAGATCTCACTGTTGGACTGATTACACCTGTTGGACGGGGCTTTTCATTGGCTAACTACAAAATGCAAAGTGTTTCCACTCATTGTTTCACCTGCCCTTCATTTCTGTTCTAACTGTAACAGGTGTCTGTCACACCATCACTCCTCTATGATTTGTTGAATAAATCAGTGAATGAATGAAAGAATGAGCAAACCTTACATTCAGATTAGCTGTAGATTCAGCTATGACTGTCAGAAAGTAGGAGACACAGAAATAGGATGTAAAAGTAAACTTCAGGTTTTGACAGTCTTCACAGAGTCGTCTTTGCTATAATTTGTAGAACTTGTGATATAAGGATAAGGATATGGATATAGATAGAGGTGAATAAATATGAACATATATTTAGATAGATAATGATAGATGGATAGATATATAGATAATCTAGCTGGCAATATATACTAAACTGGCTTCCGTATGCCATCCATATGGATTCACTAGGATGTATTGCCCATCTGGGCTGCAAATTTCACTCCATCTGGCATGACTTCTAACTGAACACTCGGCTCTAAAATTCTTTGTTATCCTATATTGCTACGATGTAATATGGTATAAATTGTAGTAATATCTCTCCCTTTTCTTCCTCCTCTTCTTCCCTCTCCTTCGCCTCCTCTTCCTTCTTTTTCTCTTTCTTTCTTCTCTTTCTCTCTCTATCCATCACTCCCTCCTCACCTCCTGTTCTTTGTGCAGTATGGCATTTTCCCCCTGAGCATTTCTCAGAAACTAACAGAAACTAGGAAGCCCTTTTTGGTGCATTCCTTTAACTACCCAAATTCTTATCACTCAATCAAATTTTTTTAGCTTTTTATCCAATATCCATAAATAAATAAAAGTTATACTGAATTGCTTGTCCTGAAGCAGAATATATCTACAGTTATTTGACTAAAAAATTATGTTTCAGTGTTATTAAAAATAAATATTTGAGCTGAATCTTCTTGATAGGATATAAAACAGTAAGGTCTAAAGTATTTTTTTAACTTTTTTATAAAACCGAGCTGTCAACATATATTTCAGAAGGCTAAAGGGTAATTATTCCCAGAAGCAGAAGGATGTATTAGATGACTTCTAAATCTCCTCTTTTAGTCTATTAAAAATAACTGTCTGGCTTCAGGACTTTATTATATCCATTTTTAAGAAAGTGCAATTTAGTTATCCTTTTTCTTTGTCATTTTCAACTTCCTTCTGTAAAAATTCAAGTGGTTGAAATAGCTTCTATTAAACTTTCTAGAGTTCATATTCTTTTTTATGTTAATTATCTTGACTCTATAATAATTTCACCAGAGTTCATATTCTTAATTTACTTCTCCTGGTGAAAGATACATCTTGAGAGATTTTTTGAGGGGTGATCTGTATATAGTAATTGAAGTGGGCATATTACTTACCCTCATATAATAAACATGGCCTGAAAACTAACTGTTACCATGAGCACATTAAATTTCATTTCACGTAGTAATATTGTACTCTATACTTCTATTTTCAAGTTAATGCTTAAAATAGTATAAATCAAAAGGAGTTAACCTAAAAATGAAGTTTCTTGACAAGCCAAAATAATCTTGGAAAGCTATTTGGAAAACTAAAAAAGATATCAAAATATACTAAGGAAAAATATGAAAATATGACTCCACATTTCATATTTTTTGAGAAAAGAATGTTTGAATTTTACTTGATTTCATAGAAATAGGGTGTTAACCAGATTAAGTCTCTTTACTAATTTCACTTAAGAAAATGTTTATGTGTGAAAAAGCACATGTAGCTCAGTTACTTCCCATGCCTGTTTTCAGCCATATTTCCCCAACCATTCCATGCCATCTTATATCTTTTTGCACATTGACCTTTCTTTTTGGAAAGCCTTTAACCTCCTGCTCTTACCAGGATCATTCTGATATATCCCTTGATTTACGTGCTTTTCAGACGAACACAGTCTTCTTCAGGTTAAGTCAGTCATTAGCATTTATTAAATTGCATTTTAGTTGTCCTACTAGTTACCTACCTCTTAATAGTTGCTGTCTCACTCACCAAATTTGAAGTGTCTCGAGGACAGACTGTATCTTTTATAATCATGCCTTCAGGGCCTGGAAAGAGAACCAGCTCTCTACATGCCTTCAGGGCCTGGAAAGAGAACCAGCTCTCTACAACCACAATGGACAAGGCAGGATTCTATATCCTTAGCACTTTCAGACCTGGACACCACTCTCCCTGTATCTGTTAGGCAAGGTGAGAAAGTTGAATTGTCTCCAAATAGGCCTTCAGAAAAAAATGAAATAATGTAATTATCATAAATAGCCTACATAGAAAAAAAAAGTTTGGGGAAGAATGTATATTTTGGCAAATTTTAGCAATATTGGAATAAAGAGCGCTACTTATATTAATTATATATTAATACTGTTTCTTTTTCCCACCTCCTTTAACATTAGTTCCCACTGTTTTCTTCCCCTCTCTACACAAGAAATATGAAAAAAAAAAAAAAAAGTGTGTTCTTATTGGCCAAAAAGCTCCAGAATTCTAGCTGTAGTAGTTTGGTGGTTAATGCAAATTTGGCAAGTATATGAGATTATACCAGGAATATGTAATTTTTATGCCAGAAGTATTTGGTTTATTGGCTCCTCTAAAATAACAATAATGAAAAATCTAGTGAATTTTCTGGTTTAAATTACACCAGAACCAATTTACAGGTAAGCATTAAAGTACGTGGAGGTTATATTTGCATCATAATAATCTATTTGGCAAAAAAATTTTTTCCTTTAAAACCTGGGTTCCCAAGAAGCTTCATGTTCATTTTGGAGACATTGTTTCTACTCACAGCTCTTTGGGGAGCACAAGTTATGGGGCCCGATTAACCATAGGAGGAAGTATGATTCCAACATGTATATTCAAATGAGAAGAACCAAAATGTCTTATACATCACTGATTGCCACAGCTAGTATGTTTATATAGTTATTTTATTTAATTTGAGAGTCAATGTAATGAATTCTGTGTGGGCTAAGAAGTCAGAATGGAAAGGAAGATTATAAAATAATATAGGTGCTTAAATAATTATGAAAAAATAAAACATGATTTTTCAAGTTAACTTGCCATGATAATTAGAATTATAATTAAGGAGACTAACAGTTTTAGCAAATAGGTGATTTATAAAGGAGAACAAAATGCATTTAAAAAAATATTTATTTGTGTGCTCAAAAAACAAAAAAATGGGAACATGTCAAAGGGAAACCGGGCCAACATGAAGAATGTCCCAGTGGCCACAGGTGGGATGAGTTGAGCATCAAAATAAATTATATTGTATTATATTATCACCCCAAAGTATAAAATAAATTTATCTGAGTCCATACTAATATAAATAAATGATTGAAAAAATAATCAGAAGAGAAGAGGCAAATTTTCTGTGTAGAAAAAAGTTCATTTAATATATGTAGATGCTATCCTCCTCCAGGAAGTAAAGCTTAATTTCACCCCTCTCTATCACCTCTGTGATTGTGCACTAGACTTAGTGACTAACTCCAAAAAATAGAGTATGGAAAGAGAAGAATAGTTAACTTTGCAGTAGAGAAACCTGGCAAACACTACCTTAACCAAGTGATGAAGGTTAATAACACTAGTGATAGATATGTACATATCATGTACCCCCAATATGTTGTGATGAGAAGGATACTTCACCCATAGCCCTAGTCTATTCATGAAGAAAATATTAAACAAAAGTAATATAAGCATCAAAGCAGAGAATATCCTATAGGATACTTAGGCAGTACTTAAATATGAGAAGCTGGCACGAACCAGAGGAAACTGGGGAGACATGGAAGCTAAAGAAATGTGGTGACTTGGATTGGAACCTAGATCACAAAGGGGACATTAATAGAAAGACAAGTGAAGTCCAGAGATCAGTTAATAATGTACCATATTCGTTTCTTAAGTTGGACAAATGTACCACAGTAGTGTAAGATGTTAACAACTGGGGAAGCTGGGCGAAGGATATATGGAAATTCTCTAAACTATCTTTGTAACTTTTCTTTAAATTTAAAATTACCCCCAAATTAAACATTTATTTTAAAATTATCTTCTGGTTTACATAGCAGTTTGCTAGGTAAATAATTATACTTACCCAGTCGTATAATTTACCAGAATGTAGAAATCCCATCTAAGGAATTGAGAATCATTATTCTGCATCCTCCTCATTGATATTATAAATTTGAATTATAACTGGAGAATTGAAAGTACAAATAAATGATAATTTAAGTTTTAAGAGCTCATCACCATCATTTTCCTTTTGTAGTTTTCAGGTTCAAAGCAGGTGGTTTCTGGTTCTTGATTATGTATAACTATGTCATCTTAGATACATTCACAAAGACACCACTTTTGGCTCATTCTTGTCTCTTTCCTCCTGAAGTCTCCACCTTTGAACCACGTGTAAATGGAACATTTATTTTTACCTCTAAAAAGTGCAAAGTCATCTGAATATGATCTTTTATACAGACTGAATAATTTGCGTTAAAAGACATAGAAAACCGAACATGCTTTGCAACACAGCCTAGATGTTTGCAATTAATGTTTTTGGATCTTGAATCAAAAATCTTTGTGTACCTAAAAGATATTTTCTTAATTGTTTTCTATATATGAGAGAGGAAGTTGTGATTTTTTAAGTGTACTTTTTTAGGCATCATCTGTGATACTTAATCATTTTCAAGTTAAGGTGGGGGAAATAGAATAATGATTATGTTCATATGATATTCTTTCGGAGTTCAGAAAAGTAGAAATATATAGTTCATTTTATTTGATAACATTCGTAGTATTACATAATCTTACTGCCTGGCACCTCAATATTCTAGCCAGCTATGATATACTTTGATCTATAAATTTAGAAAGAAGTCTACTTTAAAAGAAAGAGCTTTGTACAAAAATCGAAAATCTTGCTGAAAATACTGAAAGTAACAAAGATATTTGGAAATCTACAGAAATAAGAGTGATGGAACAATAACGTGTTACTAAATACAGCTTTAAACAGTGTATGAAACATGCTTCAGGTTAGTCAGAAGAGGTCCTCTGAATTACACTGTGCACGCTTCCCTGAAATGAAACTGTATGTTATTGGTTAACCAGGATATTTAGCATAATCACTCTGCTAGACTGTGGTGGAGGGAGGTGATTATCACTGAGAACAGATGGGCAGGTCCACAGCACTGCCAGATTCTACATAAGCTCCATTTATTGTCGGTTCTTGCTTCTTTTCCTTTTGTGTTTGGAAAAAAAAAAAAAAACCAACAACAATTTAAACATTGTATGTTCTAAAGAACTAGCTGCACAAAAGGTTGGTGGCTGATGACCTTTCAGCTTAGATTTCCAACGTAGGAGAAAGATTCAAAATGCTATCACTGTGTATCTATGAAGGATGGGGCAGATTTCATTTTACTCTCCAGCCTCCCTCAATGCATGCACGGATTTATCTGTACGCTAAGCTCTCTGCTCTGCATCTGTAGCTCCTTGAGGATTATACTGTCTCTGTGATCAGAAATGATTTTCTCGGATATGAACACCGTTTCTGGCTCCCCTAAAGTGCATCCTCCTAATGGGACTCGGTTTTACACTTTTCAAGTAAGTGTGCTTTAAATGGCTTCACTACATAGGAAGTTGATATATAGTAAAACTTTTAATGAAGAGAAATATAAGGAAAGGAAAACTGCAAAGTGCGAAGGTATTAAAGAGGATGTAAGAAATAAATAATGTGCATGTCAGTTTAATCTGTGCTTTAAATATGGAAATAAGATAGCATTAGGATTCTCTGAATTCAAGCAAAATAGTAGTGAACACTTATTTTTCACAGGGATTTAAAATTTTTTCTACATGTCATAATTGAGGGTTTATGAGATATGTCTCCTGATATTGTTGTTTATGGCTACAATATGGTGAACATTACAGAGTTACTTCCCTTATATATCACAGAAAGAATAGAATTAAAAGATATTTTATGGAACTTTGCAAACTGTGTCCTCTGGGATTAGAAAAATGTTTTATATTTCATATGCATAGCTTAACATAATTGCTATTTTGTATTATTTTATATGCAATATACCAGCAATAAATTATACAGGAGGCTTAAGTATCATGTTTAATATGCTTTTCAATTTGAGGTAAAGTAGAAACTCATTAAGATGGAAGGTTTTCTGTTATGAAAAAGTCATAAGATTAATAATATGAATATAATAGTGAGTTGCAAAGCTCTTACTTACTAAATGTATTTCAACTACCTAAGAAAAAATCATTCATCCTTCTAGAAAACGGTTAAGTCTAAATTAAACCAGATTCTACCTCATTTTTATCCTCAAATTGCATCTTTTGGTACTAAGGTTTACTTTGTAATTTAGTCGTTATCTTTATATGAAAAGGGAAAATTAACCTCTTCTCTCTGTTTATTTTACATTATGGGAAGGAACATAAACATATTGGCATTTAATTATTTTAGCTACATAGTTATAATGTTCTGGGGAAAAAAAGCTACAAAGACCTAGGGAATTAATATAGTAGACTCCAAATTCTTTATAAAGGTGGCTCTGAATAAGTGCATGTCTTATTTATTAAAGTCTCTTGCCTTTGCAAACTATAAGCAGTAGTGATAATTATTCTCTCTCTCTCTCCGTTTCGTACTTCTATTTTTAATCCTGTTGCCTCTCCTGCTTTACGATGATATCTACTGATAGTACAAGTCTGTGCTGTTACTGAATATATTCGCTTCCTAGTGGAGATCTGCATATTGTGGCAGTGACTCAAAATGCAAATGCCCTGGGGCTGTTCTACAGAATTATTACTTTTTTTTTTCCTTCTCCATACACTGAGATATAAACGCTCTTTACAATATCCTGTAGCTGTCTCTTTAAGGCAGCTTTTCACATTAGGTATTCTATCTCAGTCTCTTAAAGTTTAAGGGTCAGTAAATTCTATATGCTCAGTCATGACACAAACTCCTTCAGTAAAGATCTTGCTGACACCTTTCTTGGCAGGTGATTTTCTTTGAAAACACACTGGAATGATTTTAATCACTCACTTTTTTGTTGATGTTATAGCAATTCATTTAAAAACTCTAGGATTTGAGATAAAGTAGAAATGTTGGTAAATATGAACTCTACCTCCTACATTTTTAATTTAGAAAATATATTTGATTTTGACATTTATAAAAGGAAATGTGCCTCACTTTTTGTTGCTATTGTTTTTGTATTTGGTGGAAAAGAAGAAAGAAAGATGGTTTTAAAGCATGAAGGTAAAGATTTATTAAAGTTGACTCTGCTTTTATTATCAAAGGGACAGAATTAAACATGATTATTTTTTTCTTATTGGTGTATTTTAATCTATTTAAGGCAATATATTTTCTTTGGTTGAAATACTGTTATCAGAAATTAGGTGCTTTAAAAGTAACAGATCATTTCTCAAAAAATGTATTTTGTGAAAATGATTAAATTTTCAAAAGTGATTATCGTTCTGGAATGGCATAAATATATTTCTGAAATGATTCTCCATCAAGGAGTTGAGATTTTAATGCTTACTTTCTTAAATTATTCTAGCACAAGAGTTAACATATGCAAAAACATTTAAGATAGTTTAGCATGAATAATACTGAATTTGTTTCAGCTCATTAAATGTTAAATTATCTTGTTTTTGCTGAAATTGTATATTATCAAATTTTAAATGTAAGGTTTAGAATGTATGTGACCTGAACAGTTCAAAGATAAAAAGACAAGAAATAAGAAGCTGAAGGATATTTTAATTACAAGAATTTTTTTTCATTGAATTTTAATTTAGTCAAATACATTTTTACTTCTACACACACATGCAAATGCTGTTTTTGTATAGACCATCTAACGCTTAATTTAAATTAATTTCCTTATATGTGAGATCTCACTCCTACATTATTATGGATATACTTTTGTCAGCATTCTTCTCTTCAGAGGTACCTGAACCCTGAATCATACCAACACCCAATTTGTGCTATATGATTGGTAAAGTATTCATTACCAAAAATTAAGTTCTAGAGTATAGTTACCTGAATGTCTTCTGATTGACAAAAATTAAGATTAAATGCTACTATAAGAAAAGATTAATTATAGTGTTTATATATATTAGAACTGTCAATTTATGGGGCTCAAATATGTACAAATGGGAAACTCGCTTTATGACAAAATTAAATGAATATACATATAATATATAATATATAATACAGTATTTATGAATGCAGTAAATTCTCCTTAATGTCCACAAAATGATGTCCACAAAACATGATTTTACATTTAGTTCTATTTTTGCAAATAAAATCACTTAGATTTAGTTAATCATCACTTAATGTAGTTAATCATCACTTAATGTATTAACCTTCTCAGTGGTATTGGTGACTAACACGCTACTCCCCTTTACCTAGAGTTAAACTATCTTAACCTAGTGTTTTCAAACTATGTCTACACAGCCCTGAAGTTTCATGGGAGTTTGTCAGTAGTTGCTGGAGACAGTAGGGTGGAATACGCTCTTTAAGGCCCTTAACGTTTCCTTAGTTTACATTTACCTGCTCTGTGCTTTCATAAACAATAATAAGCAGTGTGCTATATCAAAAAACAAAACAAAAGAAAGTTTGCAAACCACTTCCTCAAACCATTATTTCCAACAGAAACACTTTGATCTATTGAAGCCACAGGGGAATTATTTCAGTTTAAAATACATTTCTTTGCCATTTAATCCTGGCATGAATAACATTAACTACCAGGACTGTGTATAAAAGGGACTGATTCTGTTGCCCCCTGGGGCCTACTAAAAACTACAGAAAGACATTTTATCACAAAATATGAAAACATAGTAATCTGCCATTTCCATGTTTAAACTATTTCATGCCCCTGGTCATAAAGTATAAAATTCATTTCCTTAACTTGGCATAAAAGGCCCATTGTGGTCTGGAGCACATGCAACATACTGCTTTAATTTGCTTTCCCAGAAAGTTGTCTATATGCTTCTGTTGTCTTTGCCTCTTCACCGAAACTGCCCATGGGAAGATTGTTTTTACTTAGCCTCATCTCAAGTACCACCTCCATCATGAAGCCTTCACTTATTCACTTCACTTCTGCAAGCTTTTTTAAGTGCCTTTTCTCTGATCCTTTGCCTATTCATACCACTGTTAAGGCACTTAGGCTTTGTTTTAATTCTTGAGAATATTTTATCAATCTGTGCCCTTGGCACATAGGTACTGCCAATATCTTTGTTTAAAATGCTAAATGCATATATTTGAAAGGTAAATGATTAAAATATGAATCTTTAACATAATTAGCAACAAATTCTATTTTTTAACTATATAGGCAGATGGTGAGGGATAACTATATATTATTAAGAAAATATCTAAAGATATGTTATGGTAAATTTGTTTACTACTAAGCCTTTGTGTACCACTGTTAGATTCTTCAAAATATGTAACAGTTCCTTGAGTAATCAAGAAAAAGCTTTAATTTTATTTTTTTAAAAATATATTTTTATGGCAGTTAGACAAAACCTTTTTGAGACTTTTTTTTCCTTTATATCTCTTTATTGTTTCCTTATTACTTGGAGTTTTTCATATTTTATCAAGAGGAATTTAAAATTTGATTAGTGTATATTTTCCCATTTAGCAGATAGAACTAGAAATACATAGAAAAGTAACATGTGAGCCAGAAATGTCAATTGCAGAAAGAATTTCACTCAAAAATTATTACTGGTAATTAGTATGGGATACTATACCTTTGTGATCAACTGAGATTAAGGTAATTCTGGCTGTTTGGCACAGAACCAGTCTTTTTAAATTCTTTCATGTTGGTACTACTAGAATTCCTTGGTTATTTTTCTATTATTTAGAACAAATTGTAACTTCTTAATGTTTATAACTTTAAAATGCATTAGAAATATCTAGCAGAATGCTTGGCACATATAACATTTTTTTAAAAAATGATTGAAGGCAAAGTAGTCCTATAGAGATGATAAGAAAGACAGACCCTGTGACTCTAGGATTACATAGTAATATAGGCAGTGAACCCCAGCTAAATGAAAGAATTAAGGTTTTTCTCTGTTGCCTAATTGTATGCAGTCAAATTTATGAGTGGCAGAGTTAATTCAAGAGGTGTTTCAAACAGGTGGACCACCATCTTCAAAGGTACTTACTGGTTTGTGGGAAAGGCGGTTTCGTATAACTGGAGCATAAGGGGCACCTAGGAAATGACTAAAACTAAAATGCACAAACTCCAGAATATAAAGATAAATTTGAATGTCACCCTCAGGATCTTGGAGTTGAGATTTAAGGATTTTCAGTGAGGACTGACAGGCTTGTATTTTATTTTTAGTTAGACTATCGGATTGTGCCTTGGCTAGGTGGTAGGACTGGAGCAGAGAGAACAATTTAGTAGCTTTCCAAAAATATCCAGATGAATTTTCATGATGTTTAGAGATGAAAAAACTGATGCTCACAAATGATACATAAATAGTTGTTAATAATACAGAGAGTAAGTATTGTAGTTTCTGTTTGAATCCAGGATTATAGAACCCAAAAGTCCATGCTCTTGCTCCTTTATTCTGCTGCCTAAAGTGTTGATGATTAAATACAGCAGCAAAATTATTCCAAGCTACACAATTTCTAATCTCAATGATTATAGAAATTATAGAAATTATAGAAATTTGGCTCCACCACTTTGAAACACTGTACTATAGACTCGTTAGTTCTTCTTTTTTTTTTTTTTTTTAATTTAAGGCTTTCATTTAATTACACCTCTCCATTTTATCTTTACTGACAATATTCTCCTAGTTAGAAATACATTTTTATAATAACCAAATTGTCAACAAATTTATATCCTGAAATTGAACTGAAAGACAGAAAGGGAAATTTAGGGGGAAAATCTTTCCTAAATACACATCTTTGTTAATTTAAGAATGCTCTTTACCTCAGTGAGGCCAAGCATAGAAATCAACGAATAGCCCCTGGGGCTCCACATAGAAAATCATAACTCTTCCATCTGCAGAGGTTTCTGCTTAACTTCTAAGTTATACGTTCTGTGAGTACAGGTTCTGTGTCCTTCTTTTCACTGTAAAATCACTAGCATCAAGCAGAGTGCCTGGCACGTAGCCATGATTAGTAAATATGTATTGAGTTGAATTACAAATTGAAAAGAAGAATATCTTGCTCTGTGTCATATAATGTCTTGCTGATATTCTCATTTAGAATGTCCTCCCCACAGGAACACATAAATAGTTTTAAGATTTCCAGACTGGAGTCCACAATTATATTTCACCTAGACCTAGCTAAAATAGTTCTATATTTCAGGTAACACCTAGATGGGAGGAAAAGTAGAAATAGAGAAGTGATTGAGGCAACTCTTAAGATAAAGCATTTCATTCATTGAGCACAGTACCTGGTGGTTAGTAAGAGCTCAATAAGCAGCAGCTGCAACAGCAGCAGCATCCAGAGATGTGGTCTGTAGACCACAATAGATGTGGCAAGAGTGTGAGCTAAGAGCAGTTAAGCATGAGAAAAAAGTCCTTAACAGATACATTGAAAATAATTTATTAACTTACTGAATATAGGAGACAAAAGAGAAAAAGACAAGATTGCTTCAGAAATTTCTGGTGGGAGAGAGAGGAATATGGATAAGGAGCAGCTTGAAAAACAATATATTGAGTTCAGTTTTGGACAGATTGAGTAGACAGTTGGAATTGCAGGTTTGGCTCTCGAGAAAGGTCTATCTGAGTAGTAAATGTAAATGTAGGTGACATTTGCTTACAGAGTTGAGAAAGCTATAGAAATGGATAAAATAACCTTGGCAAAGAGCAAAGAGGATAGGTAAGATGAGGTAGGACATGAAATACTTAGATACATTGACTTATCCAGAATTATCATTATTTTGAGCATGTGTGCTTGCTTTATTTTGCAAAAACATTTTGGAAGCTTTTATTTTTTTTTATCACCCCATCTTGAATATCACCCCTGAATCCAATTCAAGTTAGATGCTTCTGCCTCTTTATGTGTGTATTTGCTCTATTTTATAAATGAATTTTGGAAGCTAATGTTCCCTTTCGAACCCCTCCAAAAATATCATCCCTGAACCTTAATTCAAATTAAATTCTCCTGTTCTTACTTTCATAATTAGTGTATGTCCATTAAACTGTTTATTATACTACATTTAGTTTTTCACTTATCTCTGTTTACCACTAGTCTGTGAACTCCTACACAGCATAAATTTTATTTTACTTGACTACATATATTTGTTTATTGACACATAGCCTGTCAAATAGTTAATGCCTGTCAAATAGAAGATATCTGTGGTTTTAGATTGAATGAATTCATTTTTAAATTGAAGACTGCCTAAAATTAATTCTTTTTTTATTAATTTGTGAAATCATTCAACACACCCTGTTGAACATCACCATTATGCCAGACTTCAACAATGGTAAGCAAAATATCTGGTTTCTGTACTCAAAAATCTTAGTGGGAACTCAAGGAAAATTATTCGTAAGTTACAATAGCACATTATTTGATTCTCTAGCATGCACAGACAAAAATACTTTGACTTAAAAGGTACATATAGATATTATTATAACTTGGTAATGTCAATTAAGTAATTCTATTTCCAAATCCACTTATAATTCTAGTTCACAGTTAATTTTTCCACCATTACCCTACTGGTAACAATGACATTGCATAATGGTTAAGAATATGCCCTTTCTAATTAAACACATGGTTCAAAATGAGAGTATGGCTATGAGAAAGTGGAATTATTTCTGTATTTTCACTTTCCTTGATTATTGTAAACGTAGGTCATGAGGTCATTGCGAATGCTAAAAGAATTATTTATAAAATCATATATAAAGTATTTTCTTCAGTCAAGATTAGCTATAGTTGTTTTAATGATTAATGTACTTTCTAAATAATAGCATAATTTATTCTACAAATGATTTCTTCCTTTTAACTTATTCTAAATTTTAAAAAAGTTTATGCCAAAGAGAGTGTATTCACCACTTTAAATACTTCACTTTAAATATTTCAGATATAAGGGAGCTTATTGAAATATATTTAATTAACTTTGTAGATCTTAATTTTATATAAAATATTTCTGTGCTTATAGAATATAAGTTTATGGAGCATTGATATTAAGTATCCTTTTGAAAGTGTATATGCCTTTCTTTTGTAAATAATTTTTTTGTATTTTCAGCGTATTTTTTAAATTTATTTTTAAGTTTGCTTTGTAGCTTCATTATGATATTTATTATCTTCTCAAGTTTTACACACATACAAATGCAAATTTAAAATCACCAGTTCGTGAAATTCAAAATACCTGCAAATTAAAACGGTAGCTCACTTTAGATCCTGAGTGCTCCATACATGTAAAGATTTAAAGAAGTTTACATTACTGAGAGCCAACAAGATTTGATGCTGTTTGAAAGTCAACAATATTTGATGCTATTTTTTGCAGCAGAACTGTCCAAGAATTGCTGACCATCTCAAAAATTATTAGGCATTTTAATAATGTTAAAAAGTGTATAACATTTTAAAAGAATATCACAAAATGATATTTTAAGTTATATCACAAAGCAGAAGTTATCAAAGTTTAGTGGAAAACTGAGCAATGTCATTAGGAAGAAATAAACTTAAGGTAGTTCTTGTAGCTTAAATATTCATAACTTTGATTATATTGGGGAAAAATACAAATATTCATAGAACACAACGCTATACTTAGTTGTTTTCTATCAATAAAATCAGTGCAAAACTGACAGTTCAGAACTAAAATGTCATGTTACACTGTTTTATAGCATACCATTTTCTTTTATCCTGTATTTTTGTTTTTCCTAATTTAGCACATCATTAACGTGCTTCTAAAATGATCTATCTTTGAAGTTATAATAGGCCTATAAGAAGCCACAGGTGTATTTTGATTCATGTTACAAAGAAGCTAAAAAAAAAAATAAGGCTTTTTTGAAATCTTTAAAAATATAGCTATCATAAATAAAATCATATAAATTCACTGAATTATGTTTTATTATTTATGTTTTTTGTTTTAATATCGTTTTATATAGGTATTTAAATATTTAATGGATAATCAAATGTTTTAACAATAATATAATGCAGTTCAAATATTTGCATACATGTTTCTTTCATTCAGGAAACACTAACAACTTACTTTACATGTGGTCTATATTTTTAAGGAGCAATTTTTACAATACATAATAGGTCAAAATAAATATTCTAATAAAATATTGCTCAAGATACAGGGACATTGTGCTAAAAGAACCAGGTAATTCCAACTATGTCATCAATAAAGACTTCAAGAAAGAACATTATTTAAAAAAAAAAAA
The DNA here is from genome assembly GCF_000325575.1 of Pteropus alecto. NCBI lineage: Eukaryota > Metazoa > Chordata > Mammalia > Chiroptera > Pteropodidae > Pteropus > Pteropus alecto. The sequence continues at coordinate 15,945,657 of NW_006443138.1, read as the reverse complement.
ATTAGCACTTTCAAAATAACTCTATCACACAAATGTAGGTGAAACAATTTTCCCAACCCATATATACCAGTCATGTTCTATGACTGGCCAAGAGGCTGTAAGCTGTGGGACCATACTAGACAGAGCTTCAAATGTCTTTCTCTAGATTTTTAGACTTTGCCTAGATTTTGAAAAGAAAAATGTATTGGGATGATATCAGAAGCTATGAAGGAAAACTGAAAGAATTAGGATTTTATTGACTCATGCAGCCTACTATGTACCAGGTTCTGTCTATGTATCGGATAAAGAGTGAGCAAGTAAAATACAAAGCTTACATTCTAGCAGGATGAAAGATATAATAAATAGGACAATTATAGTTTGTTGGATGGTGATAAGTGCTAGGGAGAAATGACCAAAGAAAGTGGAGGAGTATTGAAATGTACCCTTAAACTATGTGTCCTGAAAAAAAGAACATTTGAGTGAAAACTTGAAGGAACACATCAGCTTTTTATATCTCTGTACTAACATGAACTAAAGGATAGTCTTCTTCACAGTGCCATCACCAGTAGGTTAACTCTACCTAAATCCCTCTACTCAAGATTCAAATTCAAGGGAAAGGGGGAGAGAAAATCTGGTTGACCCAACCTGGACCTCCCTTAATCATAAATGTGTCATCTGTGTGCCCTCTAACTGGCTTGCTCAATCTCTGTCTCAGAGCTTTCCCACTTACTATAATGAGATACATCATAGACTGTGGTGCTCAACAGATTATAGACTTCCTTTAAGACATAAGTAAGTATTCATTACATCTCTATATTCCTCACTGCTGCTAGGACTTTCTTTATGCCCCATCCTTTCCTCATTTTCTTTTTGCCTCAAAATCTCACTAATTTTTTAGTGTCCAGTACAATATATGTCTTTCATGAATGTGTCAGTCCCCAGTTAGATTCATCTACCTCCTTGTTCAAATCACATAAAATATTGTGCTTACCTCAGTCATAATAATTAACACAAATCTAATTAAAGTATGAATATTTATTTCCCCATTATACTATCTGCTTCTTAACAGATAACAGGTATTTCATAGTGAAGATATTTTGAGTGCCCAGTAAATATCCAAATAGATAAAGGATGCCTGTGATTACCCAAAAGGTCACAAAATCTGTTGTACCAATAAAGATTGTACCAACTTTTATGTTGAAAATATGTTCCTTAAACTTGACATTGTGACCATAAAATATTAATTATCTGACAGAAGATAGTTGATTAGCTTCATTATCGCATGTGTTCATGTATGCATATGTGTGTGTGAGATTGCTGATGTTGCTTTGTTTATTTGGTGGAAAGAAGTTATAGTTAAAGACATAATTTATTTTTGTAAGGATTTTAAAAGAAAAAAATATTATTAAATGTTAAATAAATATATTCATTCAAATTTAATGTCCATTAAATTATATCAGGATCTATATACTTTATGTGAATTCTATATAAAACTTAGATGTTTCATTTCAATCTGTTTGATGCTCTATATTACCAGGCTATAAAAATCAGCTTCAATTTTCTTTCCTTATCTAATATTCTTTCTAAAGTTATCACTGTTGAATACTAAGTCTTTAATCTATGATGATGTAGGACAGCAGTTTGAAGTCAAACAGACCTGAGTGTTAGTCTTTCTTTGCCACCTACTAGAAAAGTAACACATTCTCTCTAACCTTACTTTTTTTCATCTGTGTGTTCATCATGGGACTCAACATGAACAAATGCAAAAGATGTGCCTAAAGCATTCTCTTTATTAATATTTTTAAAGTATCAAATATTTGAATGAAATATTCGTTTCTCAAAGCTATACTTATTCTTGCTGTCAGTGCAGATTCTCTCTGGTAATTGAAATTGGGCTTTCAGATTTTATGCAGTTGACAACAGTTTATTTTATTGCTCCTCTCTTGTGGATTGGAATAAAAGATCCTTAGAATTGTTATCAAGATTCTCAAGCTATATAATTATCCATGATGCAGACACCCCCAGAGATGATTCAGAAAATCGTGAGGGCCAAGGAATTTTCATTTTAAACAGAATTCTAGGTGATGTCTATTGGAAATGTGACAAACTGGGAAACAGTGGACCAGAGATAGAGACCTTTTAGCACTATGAAAGGTACTTTGTATTTGAAAGATAACTGATGAGCAGAAATTATATATCCACAAGGCCTTCCTCTAGTTTTAAATAATTATTCTATTTTAGACACCCTTTTGATTTGTTGTGATGAAGGCATTTAGTTACTTCTTTCATGGGCCAATTTTTAACTCCAATTGACGTATGAATTGTGAGGATTCCAAACTACTACTCAACTATGCTGATTAAATCAAGAATCAGTCCTCAGTAGTGATGACCTTTAACTTATCCCTCCTTTAGGGCATATATTTGTCATGAAATTTCCAAATTCAGACAATATTTTGCCACATCGAGAATGATATCGACCTGTTGTTAATGATTTATCTGTCACCTAGAAACTGTGTAAAATTAAATAAAAACTTTAAATTATCCACTACAGTAAATAACTGGTTTTGAAATTCTGATTTTAAATTAAAATTTGATTAAAATAATACACATTCATTAGAAAAGGGATGTTATGTTGTTGGTACCCTTGTAATACACAATTTTTAAATATCAAGAATAATTCCTCTTTGTGTATTTGGTCATTACTTTATGCCTTCAGCTTGGTTTCAGTATTAAGGCCTACAAAGTATGACTTTGCTTTAATAAAATATCTGCCCTTATGCCAAAATATATTTGCAAATTTAGAATCACAGGTTTATACACAATGCAATATATATGTGTGTGTGTGTGTATGTGTATATATGTGTGTGTGTGTGTGTGTGTGTGTGTGTGTGTGTGTGTATGACTTAATGTTGAATTGTACACCTGAAATTATTGGATTTTATTAACCAATGTCACCATAATAATTTTTTTTAATTTAAATTAAATTAAAAAGATAAATAAATAAAATAAAATCACAGGTTTATAAGAAAATTGTAATGTTAAAACATTCATAAGAAAGCCATACTGTATGACTGATAGTAAATTCGCTAATTACTTATCCCAAGACTCTTTTGAATTTAGTTTCAATGAGAAGAAAATTGGTAATCTTATAATATAGCAAAAATAAACTTTGATTTTAAATATATTTTTCCTATTATAGAAAAAATGACTTAAAATACCAGAATTATTAGTGTTGATTAATGTCTCCATCTCTGTACTTTGTAATATATTCAAAAGATGCAATTGTCACTATACAAGCATTTTTAATATTTAGCAGGATTTGCCCAGAGCAGACAATATTTCCTGAGAGTATCATGTTATGATTGAAAAAGTGTAAGATTTGGAATCAGATCAACATAAATCCTGCCACTTACTACTACCAGTTATTTAACTACTTTGAATTTTAGTTCTCTCACTATAAATTGAAAGTAACAAAACCAGTGTCACAGGAATTGTGTAAAGATTAAAAATAATGTAGAGGGTTTTATGGAGATTAGAGATGAGTAAACTACCAAGTACGTGGTAGGTTTTTTACAATAAAAGATGATGATGACAACAGTAAAATGATAATAATAATATTAATTATACCTGATTTAGTTTCTAACTTCCAAGATAACTGCCAGTGATCCTCACTTCCTGAAATGTATGTGTTTGTTTAGACTACTCCTTTATTAAATTAATCACATATGATACAAGTGAAAGAACGTTCCTTCTGAAATGAGACCATGAAGGCTTTGCAGCTTCTACCTTGCTCTTTTGGTGTTGCTTACAAGCCAGCTGCCATGCTGTGAGGGTGCTCCCGCAGTCCTGTGGAGATGCTCACATGGAGAGAAACTAAGGCCTCCAGCCAGTAGCCCACACTAAATTGCCATCATGAGAGCGAAACACTTTGCAATTGGATCCTCTAATAGTAGTCAAGCCTTCAGATAACGGCTGCTCCAACCAACCTCTCTGATTGTAACCAGATGAAAGGTCCCAAGGTAACTACTGAACTGACTCACAAAAACAATAAGAGATAATAAATAATCATTGTTTTAGGCATAAAATTTTGGGATTTTTATGCAACAATAGATAACTAACACACCTGCCAATGTATAAAGACAACTTTGTCATCTCAAAGCAAGTTAATGGTAATGTAGTCTATCCATATATGTCATCGCTCTAATACAGCCTTCTTAGCCAAACTTACTCTTTCTCCACCTAATTTATATTTGCTTCCCATTTTACCTTAATGCTTTTAATTCATGAATCTGTGAGTCTCAGAGCATCAATATTTTTCTCATTAAACCTATTTTATGGGCCTTTCTTTCTGTAAGTCTTTTCTAAGATATGTACACAATCCACATAAATTACTGGTAGGCAGGTACCCTAACTTCTTGGCATCTTTAACATCTCTTATGATCTAATCTCATTCTATGGAAGTTAAATGAATATAT